>NW_025536026.1:70000-71438 GCF_020615455.1 Coregonus clupeaformis | reverse complement strand
TGGCTGTAGGGTGGGTGCTCTTATCCAGAACCTCTCCTTCTAATGCACACAGGAACAAACCCCCTGTATATTAGAGAAAAGGTCTGTGACTTTTACTACACATTGCAAAGCACTTGCTTTGATCACTGTTGATGCAGGCCTTAAGAAATCAAATGTGATTGATTTGATTTGCACCAGGGGCGTATTGTGTCTATATATACACTGACCAGTGTCAGTCCTCAGTGTCAGAGTCTTCAGTGGCAGGCTGGGAGGAGGGTGGGGGGCTCGGACAGTTTCAGGTCGTATTTTCCTCCTTCCCCATCCTGTAGGAGTTGGTACTGCTGGTATCCCACTGGACCCTTATCCAGCCATCCTCACCCAGCTCCCCTATCACCCGGCCCAGACCCGGCGCAGGACCGTCCTACGGGGAGACATTAACATTTTAGTCATTTAGCACAAGGGTTCCCAAACCTTTTCACCCAGGCCCCCACTTCCAGCGTTGGGGAACATCCCGCGCCCCTCAACCCCACGTCTGTTTCTATGGACACAAGCACTGTTCATGACACAAACTTCACACCCTCTTGTTGGGAGAGGTACAATTTAGCAGGTTTAAAGCTTATTTTCTTGCAACTCTATACATTTTGCCATGTCTAATGAGTGACTCAAACATTACTACAAAATGATGTGCTAAAAAACCTAACTAACCTACACATTAGCTGACAGGGGCTAGTTGATCTGGACATTTCTGACAAGTTATAAATAGCTCTCTAAGGTATGCAATGACAAGAGGAAAACTTCAAAATAACAAACAAAGGACGTGTTTTAATATGCCTAAAATAGATGTTGGCGAAATACTTCACTGCTAAAAAGCTGCAGATTAGGAGCAGCACAGGGAGGGGTGGCTGTGTGATCAAGTTGCTGCAGGCAGCCAAGTGGATAAAAGCGTCTGCTAAATGGCATATTATTATTATTATTATTATTATTATTAAGTTTGCTGTCACTCCGTCAGAATGCGCATTAGTTTCATATTTTTTCCCTACCCTCGCCCCGCTTGTTAGATATTATGCACATTGATAGCTTGATAGCAAACGTCCTCACCATGTGATTTATCATAGTAGCAGGCAGCAGCAATCTAAATGATCTGACCGAAAACATGCCAGGAAAAGTGATCGGGTGAAATTATGAAGAGCGTGGACGGAGAAATACAGCTTCACTCTATCCAATCAAAACAGCAGGATCAACGTACAGCCCGCCCTTCTCTTTACAGACAGGCAAACTAACCAGCTGAGTTATTTAGACCGACTCAGACAGTACAGTATGATTTAGAAACTCTGTGACTGACATGAGAAAGACGCTTGCTGTCACCGAAGAACAACTTTTTTTCCAGATCGGGATAATTACAAGAAATACTCGGATCATAATCGTATCCAGAAAATATCCGTTACAATACTAGTTTTGT
>NW_025536026.1:0-65000 GCF_020615455.1 Coregonus clupeaformis | reverse complement strand
TTACCTCATCTCATTCACTATCCTGCTACCTCATCTCATTCACTATCCTGCTACCTCATCTTATTCACTATCCTGTTACCTCATCTCATTCACTATCCTGTTACCTCATCTCATCCTGCTACCTCATCTCATTCACTATCCTGTTACCTCATCTCATTCACTATCCTGCTACCTCATCTCATTCACTATCCTGCTACCTCATCTCATTCACTATCCTGTTACCTCATCTCATTCACTATCCTGCTACCTCATCTCATTCACTATCCTGCTATCTCATCTCATTCACTATCCTGCTACCTCATCTCATTCACTATCCTGCTACCTCATCTCATTCACTATCCTGTTACCTCATCTCATTCACTATCCTGCTACCTCATCTCATTCACTATCCTGCTACCTCATCTCATTCACTATCCTGCTACCTCATCTCATTCACTATCCTGCTACCTCATCTCATTCACTATCCTGTTACCTCATCTCATTCACTATCCTGCTACCTCATCTCATTCACTATCCTGCTACCTCATCTCATTCACTATCCTGCTACCTCATCTCATTCACTATCCTGTTACCTCATTTCATTCACTATCCTGCTACCTCATCTCATTCACTTTTCCTGTTACCTCATCTCATTCACTATCCTGTTACCTCATCTCATTCACTATCCTGCTACCTCATCTCATTCACTATCCTGTTACCTCATCTCATTCACTATCCTGCTACCTCATCTCATTCACTATCCTGCTACCTCATCTCATTCACTATCCTGCTACCTCATCTCATTCACTATCCTGCTACCTCATCTCATTCACTATCCTGCTACCTCATCTCATTCACTATCCTGCTACCTCATCTCATTCACTATCCTGCTACCTCATCTCATTCACTATCCTGTTACCTCATCTCATTCACTATCCTGTTACCTCATCTCATTCACTATCCTGTTACCTCATCTCATTCACTATCCTGCTACCTCATCTCATTCACTATCCTGTTACCTCATCTCATTCACTATCCTGCTACCTCATCTCATTCACTATCCTGCTACCTCATCTCATTCACTATCCTGCTACCTCATCTCATTCACTATCCTGTTACCTCATCTCATTCACTATCCTCTTACCTCATCTCATTCACTATCCTGCTACCTCATCTCATTCACTATCCTGCTACCTCATCTCATTCACTATCCTGTTACCTCATCTCATTCACTATCCTGTTACCTCATCTTATTCACTATCCTGCTACCTCATCTCATTCACTATCCTGCTACCTCATCTTATTCACTATCCTGCTACCTCATCTCATTACCTCATCTCATTCACTATCCTGCTACCTCATCTCATTCACTATCCTGTTACCTCATCTCATTCACTATCCTGTTACCTCATCTCATTCACTATCCTGCTACCTCATCTCATTCACTATCCTGCTACCTCATCTTATTCACTATCCTGTTACCTCATCTCATTCACTATCCTGCTACCTCATCTTATTCACTATCCTGTTACCTCATCTTATTCACTATCCTGCTACCTCATCTCATTTACATTTACATTTTAGTCATTTAGCAGACGCTCTTATCCAGAGCGACTTACAGGAGCAATTAGGGTTAAGTGCCTTGCTCAAGGGCACATTTACGTCATTTAGCAGACGCTCTAGTCCAGAGCGACTCACAAATTGATGCATTCACCCTATAGCCAGTGGGATAACCACTTTACAAATTTTTTTTTGGGGGGGGTAGAAGGATTACTTTATCCTATCCCAGGTATTCCTTAAAGAGGTGGGGTTTCAAATGTCTCCGGAAGGTGGTGAGCGACTCCGCTGTGTGTGTGGGGGGGGGGGGTAGAAGGATTGCTTTATCCTATCCCAGGTATTCCTTAAAGAGGTGGGGTTTCAAATCTCATTCACTATCCTGTTACCTCATCTCATTCACTATCCTGTTACCTCATCTCATTCACTATCCTGCTACCTCATCTCATTCACTATCCTGTTACCTCATCTCATTCACTATCCTGCTACCTCATCTCATTCACTATCCTGCTACCTCATCTCATTCACTATCCTGTTACCTCATCTCATTCACTATCCTGTTACCTCATCTCATTCACTATCCTGTTACCTCATCTCATCCTGCTACCTCATCTCATTCACTATCCTGTTACCTCATCTCATTCACTATCCTGTTACCTCATCTCATCCTGCTACCTCATCTCATTCACTATCCTGTTACCTCATCTCATCCTGCTACCTCATCTCATTCACTATCCTGTTACCTCATCTCATTCACTATCCTGTTACCTCATCTTATTCACTATCCTGCTACCTCATCTCATTCACTATCCTGTTACCTCATCTCATCCTGCTACCTCATCTCATTCACTATCCTGTTACCTCATCTCATTCACTATCCTGTTACCTCATCTCATCCTGCTACCTCATCTCATTCACTATCCTGTTACCTCATCTCATCCTGCTACCTCATCTTATTCACTATCCTGCTACCTCATCTTATTCACTATCCTGCTACCTCATCTCATTCACTATCCTGTTACCTCATCTCATCCTGCTACCTCATCTCATTCACTATCCTGTTACCTCATCTTATTCACTATCCTGCTACCTCATCTCATTCACTATCCTGTTACCTCATCTCATTCACTATCCTGTTACCTCATCTCATTCACTATCCTGCTACCTCATCTTATTCACTATCCTGCTACCTCATCTCATTCACTATCCTGTTACCTCATCTCATTCACTATCCTGTTACCTCATCTTATTCACTATCCTGTTACCTCATCTCATTCACTATCCTGTTACCTCATCTCATTCACTATCCTGTTACCTCATCTCATTCACTATCCTGCTACCTCATCTTATTCACTATCCTGCTACCTCATCTTATTCACTATCCTGCTACCTCATCTTATTCACTTCTCTCCCCTTTACACAATATATCCTGCTACCTCATCTTCCTCACTTTACACAATTGATGCAAGGGATATGGATTCAATTGGACATAAATCCACATGAGGTCTGTGAAATTAGATTTGGGAGTGTAATGTCTCTTTAATTTTCACCCAGAATGGTCTTCCCTGTCCCTCCACCTTCACAGACAACCATTTATTCACCCTACATAACCTTATCCTTCCCTCTGTCTGATATGGACCTACAGAAATATAATTCTGACCGGTGGTCCACCCACCACAAAACATTGACTTGAATGGGAATGTCCATTCTAGTAACTATGTCTATGTCTGACCCACCATGGTTGTAACTCTCCCAGTCTCCTTCATATCCAACTAGGATCCTCCTCATCCCACATTCACTTCCTCTACACATCTTCCAAACCATACCCTTCTCTCCCCCTGTCCCATTCTGTACCTGTTTGAGGAGACACTTCTCTCCCTGTCCCATTCTGTACCTGTTTGAGGAGACACTTCTCTCCCTGTCCCATTCTGTACCTGTTTGAGGAGACACTTCTCTCCCTGTCCCATTCTGTACCTGTTTGAGGAGACACTTCTCTCCATGTCCCATTCTGTACCTGTTTGAGGAGACACTTCTCTCCCTGTCCCATTCTGTACCTGTTTGAGGAGACACTTCTCTCCCTGTCCCATTATGTACCTGTTTGAGGAGACACTTCTCTCCCTGTCCCATTCTGTACCTGTTTGAGGAGACACTTCTCTCCATGTCCCATTCTGTACCTGTTTGAGGAGACACATCTCTCCCTGTCCCATTCTGTACCTGTTTGAGGAGACACTTCTCTCCCTGTCCCATTATGTACCTGTTTGAGGAGACACTTCTCTCCCTGTCCCATTATGTACCTGTTTGAGGAGACACTTCTCTCCCTGTCCCATTCTGTACCTGTTTGAGGAGACACTTCTCTCCCTGTCCCATTATGTACCTGTTTGAGGAGACACTTCTCTCCCTGTCCCATTCTGTACCTGTTTGAGGAGACACTTCTCTCCATGTCCCATTCTGTACCTGTTTGAGGAGACACATCTCTCCCTGTCCCATTCTGTACCTGTTTGAGGAGACACTTCTCTCCCTGTCCCATTCTGTACCTGTTTGAGGAGACACTTCTCTCCCTGTCCCATTATGTACCTGTTTGAGGAGACACTTCTCTCCCTGTCCCATTCTGTACCTGTTTGAGGAGACACTTCCTCATCTTCTCCACGTCGAGCGGCTCCTCCTTCAGGGCGAACTCTACGATGGTCCCCATGAGGCTGGAGGTAGAGAAGACTCCCTGGACACTGTGCTTCAGCCACTTAAACTTCTGGACGTTAGCTACCGTGTTGAGGAGAGGAGCCAACCTATCCTGCTGATAGACAACACACAGTAACACAACTAACATGGCAGATCACACCTCTATCCAGGATGGAGGAGGAGGAGGAGAGATCACACCTCTATCCAGGATGAAGGAGAGGAGGAGGAGAGATCACACCTCTATCCAGGATGAAGGAGAGGAGGAGGAGAGATCACACCTCTATCCAGGATGAAGGAGAGGAGGAGAGATCACACCTCTATCCAGGATGGAGGAGGAGAGGAGGAGGAGAAAAGGAGAGGAGTGGGATGGAGGGGTATGACTAGAGAGAGAGAGAGAGAGAGAGAGAGAGAGAGAGAGAGAGAGAGAGAGAGAGAGAGAGAGAGAGAGAGAGAGAGAGAGAGAGAGAGAGAGAGAGAGAGAGAGAGAGAGAGACAGAGAGACAGAGAGAGACAGAGAGAGAGACAGAGGGAGAGGGAGAGGGAGAGGGGGAGGGGGAGAGGGAGAGGGAGAGGGAGAGAGAGAGAGAGAGAGAGAGAGAGAGATAGGACAGGCACCTTGGGTGTCTTGTTGGTGGGTGGTTTTCTGTCTGTGGGGGCGGGGCTTATGGGGACACAGAGCTCCTCCTCATTGGTCCCTTCGTTCTGTAGTTTAGGCTCCTCTACGCCAGCTGACTCAGACTTCTTAGGCACTGGAACAACAGACAGAATACATACAGTTGGAGTCGGAAGTTTACGTACACCTTAGCCAAATACATTTAAACTCACTTTTTCACAATTCCTGACATTTAATCCTAGTAAAAATTCCCTGTCTTAGGTCAGTTAGGATCACCACTTTATTTTAAGAATGTGAAATGTCAGAATAATAGTAGAGAGAATGATTTATTTCAGCTTTTATTTCTTTCATCACATTCCCAGTGGGTAAGAAGTTTACATGCACTCAATTAGTATTTGGTAGCATTGCCTATAAATTGTTTAACTTGGGTCAAACATTTCAGGTAGCCTTCTAAAATAAGTTGGGTGAATTTTGGCCCATTCCTCCTGACAGAGCTGGTGTAACTGAGTCAGGTTTGTAGGCCTCCTTGCTCGCACACGCTTTTTCAGTTATGCCCAGACATTTTCTATAGGATTGAGGTCAGGGCTTTGTGATGGCCACTCCAATACCTTGACTTTGTTGTCCTTAAGCCATTTTGCCACAACTTTGGAAGTATGCTTGGGGTCATTGTCCATTTGGAAGACCCATTTGCGACCAAGCTTTAGCTTCCTGACTGATGTCTTGAGACGTTGCTTCAATATATCCACATAATTTTCCTTCCTCATAATGCCATCTATTTTGTGAAATGCACCAGTCCCTCCTGCAGCAAAGCACCCCCACAGCATGATGCTGCCACCCCCGTGCTTCACGGTTGGGATGGTGTTCTTTGGCTTGCAAGTTACCCCCTTTTTCCTCCAAACATAACGATGGTCATTATGGCCAAACAGTTCTATTTTTGTTTCATCAGACATTCATCCAAAAAGTACGATCTTTGTCCCTATGTGCAGTTGCAAACCACAGTCTGGCTTTTTTATGGCGGTTTTGGAGCAGTGGCTTCTTCCTTGCTGAGCGGCTTTTCAGGTTATGTCGATATAGGACTAGTTTTACTGTGGATATAGATACTTTTGTACCTGTTTCCTCCAGCATCTTCACAAGGTCCTTTGCTGTTGTTCTGGGATAAATTTCACTTTTCGCACCAAAGTACATTCATCTCTAGGAGACAGAACGCGTCTCCTTCCTGAGCGGTATGACGGCTGCGTGGTCCCATGGTGTTTATACTTGCGTACTATTGTTTGTACAGATGAACGTGGTACCTTCAGGCGTTTGGAAATTGCTCCCAAGGATGAACCAGACTTGTCGAGGTCTACAATTTATTTTCTGAGGTCTTGGCTGATTTATTTTGATTTTCCCATGATGTCAAGCAAAGAGGCACTGAGTTTGAAGGTAGGCCTTGAAATACATCCACAGGTACACCTCCAATTGACTAAAATGATGTCAATTAGCCTATCAGTAGCTTCTAAAGCCATGACATCATTTTCTGGAATTTTCCAAGCTGTTTAAAGGCACAGTCAACTTAGTGTATGTAAACTTCTGACCTACTAGAATTGTGATACAGTGAATTATAAGTGAAATAATCTGTCTGTAAACAATTGTTGGAAAAATTACTTGTGTCATGCACAAAGTAGATGTCCTAACCGACTTGCCAAAACTATAGTTTGGTAGTTGAAAAACATGTTTTAATGACTCCAACCCAAGTGTATGTAAACTTCCGACTTCAACTGTAAATATCAACACAATACAAAATGCTACACACCATACCAGCTTCACCCTTTACATTAATGACATGGGGGAGAAACAGGTGCTGCTCTCGCTCTTGAAGTAAAAAAAATCAATTTACAAGAGTTGAAATCGTTGATGTTTCGGTCATCTTGACCTTCACAATGACATTAATAACCCTTCTGGGGCCAGTCGCTTACCCCTCTTTTTCCTGTAGTCTCTGATGAGCTTCTGCGTGATCCTCTTCCAGCGCGGCTGGGCGCTGAGCAGCTTCAGCTTGGACACGATGGAGAGGTCGTTGCTGACGGCGGGACGGAGCTCGTTGAACAGGAACCGCAGCCTCTCGATTACAGGAGCACAGACCTCCTTATAACTACGACCCTGCTCCTGGTGGGTCTGGAACACAGAGGATGGAGAGAAAGATACTGTATCTATCCCCAAACACCAAACTCAGGACCTAGAATAACTAGCCTGGTCCCAGATCTGTTAGTGCTGTATAGGCAACTTATTTGGATACCAAAGACCAGCACAAACAGACCTGGGACCAGGCTACAGAATAACACTCAATGACTTTTTCTATACAGGATTAAATTATAGACAAGTATGAACGTGTACCTTGATTAAAGAGCACTTTGTCTGGTACACCATGCGGCACACGTCAATCACCGATCTGGGGAGGGTCCTCTGCCTGCCCTGCTCCACGCCCAAGGCACATTGGGTGGCGAGGGAAAAGGCGATGTGACCTACGAGAGGGACAGACGCTGCCGTCAATCACCCAGTAACCAATCAAATCACTTGATAAACTGGAGAACTTCTACAGGGTCCTTGGTGCAGACCCCCCGTTACTACTACATAGACAGTATGACTACTACCCCGTTACTACATAGACAGTATGACTACTACCCCGTTACTACATAGACAGGATGACTACTACCCCGTTACTACATAGACAGTATGACTACTACCCCGTTACTACATAGACAGTATGACTACTACCCCGTTACTACATAGACAGTATGACTACTACCCCGTTACTACATAGACAGTATGACTACTACCCCGTTACTACATAGACAGTATGACTACTACCCCGTTACTACATAGACAGGATGACTACTACCCCGTTACTACATAGACAGGATGACTACTACCCCGTTACTACATAGACAGTATGACTACTACCCCATTACTACATAGACAGTATGACTACTACCCCGTTACTACATAGACAGTATGACTACTACCCCGTTACTACATAGACAGGATGACTACTACCCCGTTACTACATAGACAGTATGACTACTACCCTGTTACTACATAGACAGTATGACTACTACCCCGTTACTACATAGACAGTATGACTACTACCCCGTTACTACATAGACAGTATGACTACTACCCCGTTACTACATAGACAGGATGACTACTACCCTGTTACTACATAGACAGTATGACTACTACCCCGTTACTACATAGACAGTATGACTACTACCCCGTTACTACATAGACAGTATGACTACTACCCCGTTACTACATAGACAGTATGACTACTACCCCGTTACTACATAGACAGTATGACTACTACCCCGTTACTACATAGACAGTATGACTACTACCCCGTTACTACATAGACAGTATGACTACTACCCCGTTACTACATAGACAGTATGACTACTACCCCGTTACTCCATAGACAGTATGACTACTACCCCGTTACTACATAGACAGTATGACTACTACCCCGTTACTACATAGACAGTATGACTACTACCCCGTTACTACTACATAGACAGTATGACTACTACCCCGTTACTACATAGACAGTATGACTACTACCCCGTTACTACATAGACAGTATGACTACTACCCTGTTTCGCACCAAAAGGACACATTTTATACCTTTTTAACACAACTAGCTAATTCAAAATGGAATACATTTCAAAGACCACAATGGAAGCTAAAATTCTGTCTCAGTGGTTCGAGGTGTGGCAGTGGCGTGTGGTTGCTAGGTTACCGAGGTCCTGGTGTTTGAGCAGGCAGCAAAGAAGAAGACGGCCTACTTCCTCCACAGGGTGCTCCAGGGGGAAGGTTATGGGCGTGATGAGGTGGTACTGCTTACAGCACCGCTCCATTTGGCACAGGAAGTCCTGGAACAGAAACAGACCAATAGAAACTAAGTGGGAGGCAGGTGGCTTAGTGGGAAAGAGCGTTGTGCCAGTAACCGAAAGGTCGCTGGTTCTAATCCCCGAGCCGACTAGGTGAAAAATCTGTCGATGTGCCCGTAAGCAAGGCACTTAACCCTAATTGCTCCTGTAAGTCGCTCTGGATAAGAGCGTCTGCTAAAATGACTAAAATGTAAATGTATATTTAAGTAGACACATCTAATTGAGGCAGACCGCTAACACACACTAATGAGAAGGAAGAAGACATTCCTGATGTGATTGAGACATAGGGGTGTACAAGCCCATAACTAAAGCTGCCAGTGGGTAACCCTAACCCTAACCCTAACCACAGGACTGTCCGGCTCCAAGGACAATTAAACATAGGATAGGGTATAACCAGTGTTTCAGATAGCTACGGCTAAATTAGATATTAAATAGTCACAGCTCGAAATACCAATTTAAAATGGATGATAATGACCCTGACCCCTGACCTTTACCTTCACAGTGTGGTCCTGAGTGGTGTTGTCAGCGATAGCCTGTAAGAAGGGCTGTGTATGGTCGCTGAGGGTGAGCCTGGGGGAGGGGTTGGTCTTGTCTGGTGTGGTGCTTCCTGGGGAGGAGCAGTGGTCCTCTTCCTTCTCCCCGTTGTAGCTGTAGTGGACCTGACTGGTCTGCAGACCACCTTGGAAGATGGACGACTGGAGCCATTCTGACCAGGGAGATAAGAGAGAGTTCATGAGCTGGTTAGGAACTGTTCAGATGAATCAATCACAAACAGCAGGACAGAGTTGTGTTGTTGAACTCATAGGGCTGGTTTCCTGGAAACAGATTAACCCTCGACTGAAAATCATGCCCATTGGAAAATCGCTCAATCTGAAACCGGCTCATGAAGTTCCATTAAAAAAAACGATGATGCATTGACTGTTGTACGAACTAGCTCATTATCTCAATGGACAACAGGTCAGGGGTCAGGGTTACTCACTGGCACATTCTATCTCCATGGGTGAGAGGGGGGTGCTGTTGGCCAGGTAGGAGGCGTGGAGGCCCAGCAGGAGTCCCAGGTTCCTCTCCGTGTCGATGAGGGGGGAGCACAGGCTGCTCAGGTCTGGGGTGGTCATTGTCTCCTGGTTGGGCTGGAGGACACAGGGAACAGACAGACCGTTAAAAGACTGTTCCGAGATTATTACGTTTTATTTCGTTTTGTTCAATGCCTGTTTGGGAACTATTCCGAGACTTTTCCAAGACTATTCCAAATCTGTTCCAAGACTAACCAAAGACAAAAAGAACAACAGTGGGAAGTCTAAGAGCTGTATGGACACACACCTCCATGTACTGTCCAACACAGAAAGCCTGCATAGACATCCTGGTGTCTTCAAACTGCAGGGCTGCTTCTAATGCAACAACAGGGTCCTCTCCTGCAAACTGGGCTGGAAAGGGGGAAGACCACAATACACAGTGAAAATGAAATGTCATCAAATAAGTATAGAATGAATAAATTGGTAAAAGCCAACTCTAAACCATAAAAATGTGTCTGTTCTAGGATTTCATACAGTCCCATTAGGACCGTAGTTGATCCCAATACTTCTACAACAATACAACGGTCACAAATAGATAGTTGGTACTTCAATGCCTGTGTTTCTCCACAGTTCTATAAAGGGCCATAGTCACCGTACCCAGGATGCTGTTCCCAGTGAGCGACTGGGCCTGGAAGTCTTTGATGTCGTAGACTTTCCCGTCGATGACGGTCCAGAAGCCGCCATCTTTGTTGTGATTCTCCAAGTCGGCCTTGCGGATCAGAGACATCTCCTCATTGTTCTTAGAGCTCTGCCCTGTGAAGAATCGACCTGCCACAGCAGGACACACACTAGTTACATTCTAACCCACGACACACTAAACCAGGGATCATCAACTAGATTCAGCCACGGGATGATTTCTTTCTTGAGCGGATGGTCGGGGGGCCGGAACATAATTACAAATAATTTGTAGACTGCAAATGAGCCGCAAGAAGCCCAAACAGATATAATGTTTGACTAAAATATAATCATTTCAAACCTTGCTTACATTTGTATACAATCACGTGTCTCTCTGTTATGCGTGGGAATACTTGGGGAACAGATTTCCTAAATTGAAGTCACTTGGAGCTGATTTCCTGGTATTTTTACAGTTTTATGTCCATAATTTTTTTAAAAGTAAAAAAAAAAAGTACAAATAATGTAATTTCTTTGCTCCGAAAATGTGGGGGTCCAAATAAAACCACCCACGGGCCTCCAGTTGGGGAACCCTGCACTAAACTAACCCTAACCACACACTAATAGAGCTCTACCCTGTGAAGAATCGACCTGCCACAGCAGACACAACTAGTTACATTCTAACCACAACTAAACACTAACCCACCTCACACAACTAGTTACATTCTAACCACAACTAAAGACTAACAACTATTTACATTCAAACATACTGAAACTCTCCACATTTAACCTACTGAATTGCTCCAGTCTAGGCTTAAATTCCCCACTCATTCCCCACTCATCAACCCTCCATGCACCGCTGGCCCTGTAACCCTGACCTCCCCCCTCTCCCCCAGGTGGCCCTGTACCCCTGACCTCCCCCCTCTCCCCCAGGAGGCCCTGTACCCCTGACCTCCCCCCTCTCCCCCAGGAGGCCCTGTACCCCTGACCTCCGCCCTCTCCCCAGGAGGCCCTGTACCCCTGACCTCCGCCCTCTCCCCAGGAGGCCCTGTACCCCTGACCTCCGCCCTCTCCCCCAGGAGGCCCTGTACCCCTGACCTCCGCCCTCTCCCCCAGGAGGCCCTGTACCCCTGACCTCCGCCCTCTCCCCCAGGAGGCCCTGTACCCCTGACCTCCGCCCTCTCCCCCAGGAGGCCCTGTACCCCTGACCTCCGCCCTCTCCCCCATGAGGCCCTGTACCCCTGACCTCCGCCCTCTCCCCCAGGAGGCCCTGTACCCCTGACCTCCGCCCTCTCCCCCCAGGAGGCCCTGTACCCCTGACCTCCGCCCCTCTCCCCCAGGAGGCCCTGTACCCCTGACCTCCGCCCTCTCCCCCATGAGGCCCTGTACCCCTGACCTCCGCCCTCTCCCCCAGGAGGCCCTGTACCCCTGACCTCCGCCTCTCCCCCTGACCTCCGCCCTCTCCCCCAGGAGGCCCTGTACCCCTGACCTCCGCCCTCTCCCCCAGGAGGCCCTGTCCCTGACCTCCGCCTCTCTCCCCAATGAGGCCCTGTACCCCTGACCTCCGCCCTCTCCCCCAGGTGGCCCTGTACCCCTGACCTCCGCCCTCTCCCCCAGGAGGCCCTGTACCCCTGAACTCCGCCCTCTCCCCCAGGTGGCCCTGTACCCATGATGCCGGGCCAGGCCAGGTCTTCGTTGTCGTCCCTCTCGTGTCCAGGCGCCAGGTGGTTGAAGCGGTCCAGATGTTCCAGAAGTCCAGCCAGCAGAGGGATGGAGCCGGTCTCCTGCAGCAGGCCAGCGTCGATGGTCAGCAGCAACACGATGGACACCACCAACTCAGGGAGGAGCACACCTACAGGCCAGGAGGAAAAACTGATTACCTGATGGGTATATATAACATTTTCACATCATACTGGCTCAAAAACAGGTATGAGTCAAGGTTGGTCAATTCAGGAAGTAAATTGGAAGGAATTGATCCAAACCCTGGTCTGAGTACAGCCTTGTAGATTTAGATTAACCAGAGTAAAACTAACCAGTGAGGTCACCCTCGATGACCCGGGACACTTCATTAAAGTGTCGGTGTCCCGTGAAGGCGATGCTGGTTGCCACAGGGAGGATGTCTCCGATGTGAGTACACAGTAGGGCAATGTACTTCTTCAACAGGGACCCCACACCCAGCAGCTCTGGGTCTGCAGGAAGGAAATATGGGCAATATATATATACACACATACATATACACACATATATACACTACCGTTCAAAGTTCGGGGTCACTTAGAAATGTCCTTGTTTTCGAAAGAAAAGCAATTTATTTGTCCATTAAAATAACATCAAATTGATCAGAAATACAGTGTAGACATTGTTAATGTTATAAATGGCTATTGTAGCTGGAAACGGCTGATTTTTAATGGAATATCTACATAGGCCCATTATCAGCAACCATCAGTCCTGTGTTCCAATGGCACGTTGAGTTTGCTAATCCAAGTTTATCATTTTAAAAGGCTAATTGATCATTAGAAAACCCTTTTGCAATTATGTTAGCACAGCTGAAAAGTGTTGTGCTGATTAAGAAGCAATAAAACTGCCATTCTTGAGACTAGTTGAGTATCTGGAGCATCAGCAATTGTGGGTTCGATTACAGGCTCAAAATGGCCAGAAACAAAGATCTTTCTTCTGAAACTCGTCAGTCTATTCTTGTTCTGAGAAATGAAGGCTATTTCATGCGAGAAATTGCCAAGAAACTGAAGATCTCATACAACGCTGTGTACTACTCCCTTCACAGAACAGTGCAAACTGGCTCTAATCAGAGTTGCAAAGAAAAAGCCATATAGTATGTATAAGCTGGAAGTAGAGGCCTAAGCGTTGTTGTTCACTAGTTTACTCCAATTAGGGAAGGGGTGGTGGGGTTGGAAAGTAATGGGAAATATATATTTAAAAAAAAAAAGAAATGTATATGTATGTGTATATATGTACAGTGAGGGAAAAAAGTATTTGATCCACTGCTGATTTTGTACGTTTGCCCACTGACAAAGACATGATCAGTCTATAATTTTAATGGTAGGTTTATTTGAACAGTGAGAGACAGAATAACAACAAAAAAATCCAGAAAAACGCATGTCAAAATGTTATAAATTGATTTGCATTTTAATGAGGGAAATAAGTATTTGACCCCTCTGCAAAACATGACTTAGTACTTGGTGGCAAAACCCTTGTTGGCAATCACAGAGGTCAGACGTTTCTTGTAGTTGGCCACCAGGTTTGCACACATCTCAGGAGGGATTTTGTCCCAGTCCTCTTTGCAGATCTTCTCCAAGTCATTAAGGTTTCGAGGCTGACGTTTGGCAACTCAAACCTTCAGCTCCCTCCACAGATTTTCTATGGGATTAAGGTCTGGAGACTGGCTAGGCCACTCCAGGACCTTAATGTGCTTCTTCTTGAGCCACTCCTTTGTTGCCTTGGCCGTGTGTTTTGGGTCATTGTCATGCTGGAATACCCATTCACGACCAATTTTCAATGCCCTGGCTGAGGGAAGGAGGTTCTCACCCAAGATTTGACGGTACATGGCCCCGTCCATCGTCCCTTTGATGCGGTGAAGTTTTCCTGTCCCCTTAGCAGAAAAACACCCCCAAAGCATAATGTTTCCACCTCCATGTTTGACGGTGGGGATGGTGTTCTTGGGGTCATAGGCAGAATTCCTCCTCCTCCAAACACGGCGAGTTGAGTTGATGCCAAAGAGCTCCATTTTGGTCTCATCTGACCACAACACTTTCACCCAGTTCTCCTCTGAATCATTCAGATGTTCATTGGCAAACTTCAGACGGGCCTGTATATGTGCTTTCTTGAGCAGGGGGACCTTGCGGGCGCTGTAGGATTTCAGTCCTTCACGGCATAGTGTTACCAATTGTTTTCTTGGTGACTATGGTCCCAGCTGCCTTGAGATCATTGACAAGATCCTCCCGTGTAGTTCTGGGCTGATTCCTCACCGTTCTCATGATCATTGCAACTCCACGAGGTGAGATCTTGCATGGAGATTGACAATTATTTTGTGTTTCTTCCATTTGCGAATAATCGTACCACCTTCTCACCAAGCTGCTTGGCGATGGTCTTGTAGCCCATTCCAGCCTTGTGTAGATCTACAATCTTGTCCCTGACATCCTTGGAGAGCTCTTTGGTCTTGGCCATGGTGGAGAGTTTGGAATCTGATTGATTTATTGCTTCTGTGGACAGGAGTCTTTTATACAGGTAACAAACTGAGATTAGGAGCACTCCCTTTAAGAGTGTGCTCCTAATCTCAGCTCGTTACCTGTATAAAAGACACCTGGAAGCCTGAAATCTTTCTGATTGAGAGGGGGTCAAATACTTATTTCCCTCATTAAAATGCAAATCAATTTATAACATTTTGACATGCGTTTTTCTGGATTTTTTTGTTGTTATTCTGTCTCTCACTGTTCAAATAAACCTACAATTAAAATTATAGACTGATCATGTCTTTGTCAGTGGGCAGACGTACAAAATCAGCAGGGGATCAAATACTTTTTTCCCCTCACTGTACATACCCCAACCAGAAGCCATGGCTTACAGGCAACATCCGCACTGAGCTAAAGGGTAGAGCTGCCGCTTTCAAGGAGCGGGACTCTAACCCGGACGCTTATATGAAATCCCGCTATGCCCTCCGACGAGGCATCAAACAGGTAAAGAGTCAATACAGGACTAAGATTGAATAGTACAACACCGGCTCTGATGCTTGTCATATGTGTCAGGGCTTGAAAACTATTACAGACTACAAAGGGAAGCACAGCCGCGAGCTGCCCAGTGACACAAGCCTACCAGACGAGCTAAACTACTTCTATGCTCACTTCGAGGCAAGCAACACTGAAGCATGCATGAGAGCACCAGCTGTTCCGGATGACTATGTGATCACGCTCTCCGTAGCCGATGTGAGTAAGACTTTAAGCAGGTCAACATTCACCAGGCCGCAGGGCCAGACGGATTACCAGGACGTGTACTCCGAGCATGTGCTGACCAACTGGCAAGTGTCTTCACCGACATTTTCAACATGTTCCTGACTGAGTCTGTAATACCAACATGTTTCAAGCAGACCACCATAGTCCCCATGCCCAAGGACACCAAGATAACCTGCCTAAATGACTACCGACCTGTAGCACTGACGTCTGTAGCCATGAAGTGCTTTGAAAGGCTGGTCATGGCTCACATCAACACCATTATCCCAGAAACCATAGACCCACTCCAATTTGCATACCGCCCCAACAGATCCACAGATGATGCAATCTCTATTGCACTCCACACTGCCCTTTCCCACCTGGACAAGAGGAACACCTACGTGAGAATGCTATTCATTGACTACAGCTCAACATTCAACACCATAGTGCCCACAAAGCTCATCACTAAGCTAAGGACCCTGGGACTAAACACCTCCCTCTGCAACTGGATCCTGGACTTCCTGACGGGCCGCCCCCAGGTGGTAAGGGTAGGTAACAACACATCTGCCACGCTGATCCTCAACACGGGGCCCCTCAGGGTGCGTGCTCAGTCCCCTCCTGTACTCCCTGTTCACCCATGACTGCATGGCCAGGCACGACTCCAACACCATCATTAAGTTTGCCGACGACACAACAGTGGTAGGCCTGATTACCGACAACGATGAGACAGCCTATAGGGAGGAGGTCAGAGACCTGGCCGTGTGGTGCCAGGAAAACAACCTCTCCCTCAACGTGACCAAGACAAAGGAGATGATTGTGGACTACAGGAAAAAGAGGACTGAGCACGCCCCCATTCTCATCGACGGGGCTGTAGTGGAACACATCACCAACGAACTATCATGGTCCAAACACACCAAGACAGTCGTGAAGAGGGCACGACAAAGCCTATTCCCCCTCAGGAGACTGAAAAGATTTGGCACCATCGAGAGCATCCTGACTGGTTGCATCACCGCCTGGTATAGCAACTGCTCGGCCTCCGACCGCAAGGCCCAGTACATCACTGGGGCCGAGCTCCCTGCCATCCAGGACCTCTATACCAAGCAGTGTCAGAGGAAGGCCCTCAAAATTGTCAAAAGACTCCAGCCACCCTAGTCATTGACTGTTCTCTCAGCTACCGCACGGCAAGTGGTACCGGAGTCTAGGTCCAAAAGGCTTCTCAACAGCTTCTACCCCCAAGCCATAAGACTCCTGAACAGCTAATCATGGCTACCCAGACTATTTGCACTGCCCCCCCCACCCCCATCCATATTTTTACACTGCTGCTACTCTGTTAATCATTTATGCATAGTCACTTTAACTCTCCCACATGTACATATTACCTCAACTACCAAACAGCCGGTGCCCCCGCACATTGACTCTGCACCGGTACCCCCCTGTATATATAGCCTCCCTACTGTTATTTTATTTTACTGCTGCTCTTTTTTTTCTCAACACTTTTTTGTTGTTGTTGTTGTTTTATTTTACTTTTTTATTAAAAAATAAATGCATTGTTGGTTAAGGGCTGTAAGTAAGCATTTCATGGTAATGTCTACACCTGTTGTATTCGGCGCATGTGGCAAATAACATTTGATTTGATTTGATCAGTTAAACCTACATTATGAGGACTCACTGTATCAGTTAAACCTGCATTATGAGGACTCACTGCATCAGTTAAACCTGCATTATGAGGACTCACTGTATCAGTTAAACCTGCATTATGAGGACTCACTGCATCAGTTAAACCTGCATTATGAGGACTCACTGCATCAGTTAAACCTGCATTATGAGGACTCACTGCATCAGTTAAACCTGCATTATGAGGACTCACTGTCAGTTAAACCTGCATTATGAAGACTCACTGCATCAGTTAAACCTGCATTATGAGGACTCACTGCATCAGTTAAACCTGCATTATGAGGACTCACTGCATCAGTTAAACCTGCATTATGAGGACTCACTGCATCAGTTAAACCTGCATTATGAGGACTAGGGATGTGACAAATAAATAAAAAATTTCATAACGTTTAAACTGCACATTTTTTATCGGTTTTCCGTTAAAACTATAAGAAAAATTCTTAAACTAATATAAATAAAATAATAAAATGCAGCTGCTGCCAGCAACGGTTTGTGTCTCACGACACGTCCCTTTCAGTTGGTTAAGCATCAAACCTGCACTACCATTACTGAACCTCAATTCCACCTCGCAAAAGATTGATTTTCCTTCTTATTTAACTTCTCAAAGTATCGCCATACAGGACTTGGCTGACAGCCTTTCTCTGCCGTTCTTCCAACCGTTAACGACGATGGCGTGGTGGGGGTGTTGTGTGCAGATGGGTGCGAAAAAATTATATTTCATCCATTTTGAATTCAGGCTGGAACAACAAAATGTGGAATAAGTCAACGGGTATAAATACTTTCTCACAATGTCTTTCCCCAAGCCTTTATAACATAGCAAAGAACGTGTTTTGTGATAATCGCACTGTGATTTACATTTTGTGGGAAAAAAAACCCAAAAACAAAACGTTTTACGGTTACGGATTTTCTTAACGTTAAGGATCCAAATGTACTTTAAACGCTTTAACGTTTAAACGTTCACAACCCTAATGAGGACTGCGAGGACTCACTGTATCCGTTGGTGTTCTCGGTGCCGTTGACTCCCAGGTAGAGCTTGCTGACCAGCAGCCTCTGGAAGCGCAGCAGCAGGTCCAGGGAGGCGGAGCGTTCTTTACTGACGTGCTCCGTGTCTATGCAGCTAGATATCCTCCTGGCCACGTCCTTCAGTCTGCCGACGGTCTGGGAGGCTATGTTCCTGAGGGATCAAAAAAACAAATACTTTTAACTTCATTCTGTACAATATTCACCACATTTGGCTAGACGTACACGCCCCAAGGTGACTACTATATGTGGGACACCCATAAAGTATAAAAGTTACTCTGCTAAAATAACAGTTATTGTTTATCAACACAGTTCAATTCAGTCGCATACAGGTATGCTTATATAATATATTATATTATTATTATAGTATGCTGGTGCTTCCAAAGGGTTCTATAGAATTGGGGTGCTTTTGTCAGGGTAAACATTGTAGATTCTGATCCCCCCACCCCAAAATAAATTAATCTACAGCTCAGTGTCGTGTCAACTACCCCACCTCAGTAGCTGCTGTACGAGCTGGACCAGCGGTAGGCTCTGTTTCCCAGTGGACTCGTATATCCCAGTGTTGATGAGGTCTTTGTCCAGGGTGGTGCGACAGCGCTGCATGCTGGAGGCATTGGCCTCCTGCTCATCGACCTCCTTCTCCTTCTGGGCCTCCTTCTTTGCCTCTATGTCCTAGTGGAAAACAGATCGTTAGAATTGAAAACACTTTATTGATCAGGGGGAAATTGGATTCGTCACACACATACAGAGACAAAGAAAATACATTAGAATTTGTAAGACTGCTGCACAATTGGAGAGTAAAGAGATTTTAAATCAGGTCCAAAATGATTGGCAGCCTTGATAAAGTATCATTCATTTTATAGTCTTTTCTGCTCATCTTTATCAAGGGTGCCAATCATTTTGGATCTGACAGTATGTGAGCATTCATATCTGTTATCATCAGTACATTTTGGTGAATAAATCCCTTGTTGCAACAAGTAGGTTTTAAATCATATTTGTATGTTAGAAAGTGACAACTTTTCCCTGATTGAATCCAATGTAAAATTTTGTTGGCCTTGCGTAAACTTACTGTACAGTGCCTTCAGAAATTATTCACACCCCTTGACTTTTTCCACATTTTGTTGCGTTACAACCGGAAGTTAAAATATATAAAATTGAGATTTTGTGTCAGTGGGCCAATTCACAGAGACCAGGGAGGTTTTGTATACTAAAGAAGGGCACCAATTGGTAGATGGGTTAAAAATAAAAAATAGATAAATAAACTGACATTGAATATCCCTTTGAGCATTGTGAAGTTATTAATTACACTTTGGATGGTGCATCTATACAGTCACATCTGCTTTCCAACACACTGGGAGACAAATTCACCTTTCAACAGGACAATAACCAAAAACACAAGGCCAAATATACACTGGAGATACTTACCAAGACGACATTGAATGTTCCTGAGTGGCCGAGTTAGAGTTTTGACTTAAATCGGCTTGAAAATCTATGGCAAGACTTGAAAATGTCTGTCTAGCAATGATCAACAACCAATTTGACAGAGCTTGAAGAATTTTTTAAAGAATAATGTCCAAATATTGTACAATCCAGGTGTGCAAAGCTCTTAGAGACTAACCCAGAAAGACTCACAGCTGTAATCGCTGCCAAAGGTGATTCGAACATGTATTGACTCAGGGGGTTGAATACTTATCTAATCAAGATTATATTCGTGTTTTATTTTTCATAAATGTATTTTGTGTAGATAGTTGACAAAACGACAATTAAATCAATTTTAATCCCACTTTGTAACAAAATAATGTGGAGAGAGTCAAGGGGTGGGATTACTTTTTGAAGGCACTAATTTCTTCTTTTTGTTATGTCTACGGAATGGCACATTCCGGACTCCGTAGTTTGCTCCAGAATGCTTGGTATGCAGAGACGCTATGCAGAGACATACCACTAACTTCAATGGCAGATTTCTTCTTACTATAGAGAGTCATGTCTGTCTGCCAGACAAAGACTACTCCAGGCATGAATAGGTTGTGGTCTGAGAGACTGGAAGAGGGGCGAGCGATAGTGCCATAACACACTGACCTGGATCCCAGCTAGGATGGCTGTGTTCAGAGCATAAAACACACTGACCTGGATCCCAGCTAGGATGGCTGTGTTCAGAGCATAAAACACACTGACCTGGATCCCAGCTAGGATGGCTGTGTTCAGAGCATAAAACACACTGACCTGGATCCCAGCTAGGATGGCTGTGTTCAGAGCATAAAACACACTGACCTGGATCCCATCTATGATGGCTGTGTTCAGAGCATTAAACACTGTGTGTGAGTCCCAAATGGCACCCTATTTCCTATATATAGTGCACTACACTTGACTGGAGCCCTAAGGGCCGTGGTGAAAAGTAGTGCCCTAAACAGGTTAATTTGGGACTCAGCCCAGGTTTCCCCTACCTGTAGCTCAGCTGTGATGGCAGCATTGAGAGCAGACTCCAGCCCTCCGTCAGCCATCAGACTGCTGACCAACAGGTCGATCATGAAGCGACGTCCAGGACTGACGCTCATCTCGTTACCAGATACTGAGGACAGACAGACACAGAGACCACTGAGCACAAGACAAATAACAACAACTCTTTACTCCAGCAACAATTCTTTCTGCTTACCCCACTCGAGAATTCAAGGTTGTGGGTTTAATTCCCTCGTGGATCATACACTTTGGATAAAAGTGTCTGCTAAGAGGCGAACTGACCTGTGTTGGGTAGTAGTGAGGACAGTGCCCTAGCCCTCTCCTCCGCAGTGGGAAGCAGCACTGACCAGCCGCTCTGCAGCACGGCCTGGGCGGCTGACTGGACCGTGTTGAGGACTCCAGCGTTGGAGGCTAGCGTCACCACGGTCTGCTTCAGGTTGTTGAGCAGCCCGCTGCCCAGACCCAGACCCAGCTCCTCAGGGTCCACCTGGTTACTGATGGCTGCATGGAGCTACAGACCAATAAACAAACATCAGACTAAACATTCTCAAGTCTGTAGAAAACCATTTGAAATACATCAAGTCATCCAGGACGATCTACAAAAACATCAACTACAACATCATATTGTAATGTTTTAAAACAAAGAATAGTTGAAATACACCATTGAATGTAAAAAGCCTCCTTACCTGTAGCCTGAGCAGGTTGAGTGAGGCCACCACCATGCACTCCTTCTCCTGCGGCGGGGGCCAATCAGAAGAGCCGTCCATGCCCTCGCTCACCTGCCGCAAGAGCAGATCCAGCTGCTCAAAGGTCACAGGGCACACGTCCACTACGAAGGGCACGCGCTGCCCCACAGTCCACTCTGAACAGGACGACCACGCAAAGCTCTAGAGACACAAGACCAGCAGAAAACAGACAGGTGTTAAAACAATGGACAGATACTAGACGACCACGCGCTGCCCCACAGAACAGGAGGACCACGCGCTGCCCCACAGAACGCTCTGAACAGGAGGACCACGCGCTGCCCCACAGAACGCTCTGAACAGGAGGACCACGCGCTGCCCCACAGAACGCTCTGAACAGGAGGACCACGCGCTGCCCCACAGAACGCTCTGAACAGGAGGACCACGCGCTGCCCCACAGAACGCTCTGAACAGGAGGACCAAGCGCTGCCCCACAGAACACTCTGAACAGGACAATTAGACATAAGACAGTTGTCACCCATAAGGACTATATTAGGATTTCAGTTGAATGCATTCAGTTGTACAACTGACTTAGGACTATATTATGGCCATTTTAGGACTGTATTAGACATCACTGGACAGATACTAGACGACCACGCGCTGCCCCACTGACAACTGTGTATAACGACCAGGCAAAACGTTTTGCTCGCAAGCTGGGGGGGGGGCAACAAAAATGTGCCTTCGGGCCTGTCATGCCAAATAGTGTCCCCCTGTCAAAAAGTGCCCCCCCCCCCTGCGTCACAATGGGATTCGAGAAGCTATTAGCGTCTGTTGCTAGGGCCGTTAGCAAGGAAAGTGCGATCATTGTTACAGGTTCTTTATGCTATTTACGATATCTTTTAGCGTTAAATCTCACTGATTATTGGTGGATAAAGTACAAAACATGATCCATGCATGGTCATTGATGATTGCTTGCAAAACCTGATTGCAATCCTTGATTTTGCTAGCATGAGCATGCTGCAAGCAAGCAAGCATGGATACTCAAACGATGGATGCACACACTGAGGTAAGACAATTTTTCCAAATCTCTTTATTTAGCTAGCTAGCTATGCTGAGCTTTGTTTTGTATTGTATTATTTGTGTTTGTAGAAATTAAGATGATTTAAATAGCTATCTATTATCGTAAGTAGCCTACGACAAGTGTTATGACAAGTGCTATATCAGCTGTAAAATGCTATGGGGAAAAGGTGAACTCCATGAATTAATCTTCTGGTCATCATGAGTGATCAGATTGTACCTGGGTCTACCATTAGAGAGGCTGGTTTCAGACTAGAGGCCTATTCAGGCGTATGGGAAATGCATAAGGGGAAGGACCTGTATTAGTAGATCTCTGGAAACACTGTTGCAGTGAGGTTATTTTAGCAATAACAGTACCTATTGAATACCAATGTACTACCCACCACTGTGACCTGTACGCTCTCGTTGGCTGGTCCTCACTACATATAGGTGTCTGGTTAGACCATAAACTCTCTTTCCAGACTCACATTAAGCATCTCATTAAGCATCTCCAATCCAAAGTTAGATCTAGAATCGGCTTCCTATTTCGCAACAAAGCCTCCTTCACTCATGCTGCCAAACATGCCCTCGTAAAACTGACTATCCTACCGATCCTTGACTTCGGCGATGTCATTTACAAAATAGCCTCCAACACTCTACTCAGCAAATTGGATGTAGTCTATCACAGTGCCATCCGTTTTGTCTCCAAAGCCCCATACACTACCCACCACTGTGACCTGTACGCTCTTGTTGGCTGGCCCTCACTACATATTCGTCGCCAAACCCACTGGCTCCAGGTCATCTATAAATCCTTTCTAGGCAAATCCCCGCCTTATCTTAGCTCACTGGTCACCATAGCAACACCCACCCGTAGTCTGCGCTCCAGCAGGTATATGTCACTGGTCATCCCCAAAGCCAACACCTCCTTTGGCCGCCATTCCTTCCAGTTCTCTGCTGCAAATGACTGGAACGAACTGCAAAAATCTCTGAAGCTGGAGACTCTTATCTCCCTCACTAACATTAAGCATCAGTTGTCAGAGCACCTTACCGATCACTGCACCTGTACACAGCCCATCTGTAATTAGCCCACCCAACTACCTCATCCCCATATTGTTATTTATTTTGCTCATTTGCACCCCAGTATCTCTATTTGCACATCATCTCTTGCACATCTATCACTCCAGTGTTAATACTAAATTGTAATTATTTTGCACTATAGCCTATTTATTGCCTTACCTCCATAACTTACTACATTTGCACACACTGTATATATATTTTCTGTTGTATTTTTGACTTTATGTTTTGTTTACCCCATATGTAACTCTGTGTTGTTGTTTTTATCGCACTGCTTTGCTTTATCGTGGCCAGGTCACAGTTGTAAATGAGAACTTGTTCTCAACTGGCTTACCTGGTTAAATAAAGGTGAAATAAAAATAAATACAAAATAAATAAATGTACGTGTGTAAATCAATTGATTTCTTGCTGAATTACTTCATGATGAGTAGTTTATCCTTCGGTTTTCTTGTTCCGTACCAGGCTGCCGTGGTGTGGACCTCTGTCAAACTACTTTTTATCTTTATTTAACGAGGCAAGTCAGTTAAGAACACATTCTTATGTACAATGGCTGCCTACCAAAACGCCTCCTGCGGGGACGGGGGCTGGGATTAAAAAATATAGGACAAAACACACATCACAACTAGAGAGACACCACAACACTACATAAAGAGACACCACAACACTACATAAAGAGAGACACCACAACACTACATAAAGAGACACCACAACACTACATAAAGAGAGACACCACAACACTACATAAAGAGAGACGCCACAACACTACATAAAGAGAGACGCCACAACACTACATAAAGAGACACGCCACAACACTACATAAAGAGAGACACCACAACACTACATAAAGAGAGACACCACAACACTACATAAAGAGAGACACCACAACACTACATAAAGAGAGACGCCACAACACTACATAAAGAGAGACACCACAACACTACATAAAGAGAGACACCACAACACTACATAAAGAGAGAACGCCACAACACTACATAAAGAGAGACGCCACAACACTACATAAAGAGAGACACCACAACACTACATAAAGAGAGACGCCACAACACTACATAAAGAGAGACACCACAACACTACATAAAGAGAGACGCCACAACACTACATAAAGAGAGACGCCACAACACTACATAAAGAGAGACACCACAACACTACATAAAGAGAGACGCCACAACACTACATAAAGAGAGACACCACAACACTACATAAAGAGAGACGCCACAACACTACATAAAGAGGACACCACAACACTACATAAAGAGAGACACCCCAACACTACATAAAGAGAGACACCACAACACTACATAAAGAGAGACACCACAACACTACATAAAGAGAGACACCACAACACTACATAAAGAGAGACGCCACAACACGACATAAAGAGACACCACAACACGACATAAAGAGAGACGCCACAACACTACATAAAGAGAGACACCACAACACTACATAAAGAGAGACACCACAACACTACATAAAGAGAGACACCACAACACTACATAAAGAGAGACGCCACAACACTACATAAAGAGAGACGCCACAACACTACATAAAGAGGACACCACAACACTACATAAAGAGAGACACCCCAACACTACATAAAGAGAGACACCACAACACTACATAAAGAGAGACACCCCAACACTACATAAAGAGAGACACCACAACACTACATAAAGAGAGACACCACAACACTACATAAAGAGAGACACCACAACACTACATAAAGAGCACCACTAGGTGGCAGTAGTAGCACATTAATGACTAGGGTATTACGAATGACTGAATGGATGGAATATAACTAATTCCTATCAGGACCTAGGAAAGGGTTCCAACGGAACTCTCCGGCACCATCTTGACCAACTAATAATTACTAATTCTCTGAACAGGCCAAATACACTGAAAAGGCCCACTAACGTGCTATAGTCCTGAAAATGAATATAATACACAGAATAAGAGGTAACTTATAACCAAAATGACTCGTATGACTGCAACTCGTCATCCACTAATAAATGAATACGACGGCCGGGCCGCACGTTACAATCCCACTGCAGTAATAACCAAACAAAACCGTGTTTACGCGTTTACTAAAGGAATGATGCGTCGCACCTAGCGTGAAAACAGCTCGAGAGAGGCAACCTTTCATATAAACCCACCGTGTGACTTATTTACCGACCTGTGTCTGCGCCTGTTTTACCCCGTCTGAGGGTGTATCCTGTGTCTGCGCCTGTTTTACCCCGTCTGAGGGTGTATCCTGTGTCTGCGCCTGTTTTACCCCGTCTGAGGGTGTATCCGTGGTCAGTGGACGGTTCTGAAATGAAATGCGTTGTTTGCATCACCGAGCGGCTACGTTAGCTAGCTAGCTGGGATTTTCTACAAGGAATCTGCCTCCCGATAAAAAGCTTCTCCCAAGCGGGTGTGACACCTATTCCTGTTGCCTGCTGCACTGCTGCTTGGATTCCACCTGGCGATCTGTTCCCCGTCTGCCCTGGCCCGTCTCCCCCTGTCTCCCCTGGCCCGTCTCCCCCTGTCTCCCCCGGCCCGTCTCCCCCTGTCTCCCCCGGCCCGTCTCCCCCTGTCTCCCCCAGCCCGTCTCCCCCCGTCTCCCCCTATCTGCCCTGGCCCGTCTCCCCCCGTCTGCCCTGGCCCGTCTCCCCCCGTCTCCCCCGGCCCGTCTCCCCCTGTCTCCCCCGGCCCGTCTCCCCCTGTCTCCCCCGGCCCGTCTCCCCCTGTCTCCCCCGGCCCGTCTCCCCCTGTCTCCCCCGGCCCGTCTCCCCCTGTCTCCCCGGCCCGTCTCCCCCTGTCTCCCCCGGCCCGTCTCCCCCTGTCTTCTCTGGCCTGTCTCCCCCTGTCTCCCCTGGCCCGTCTCCCCCTGTCTTCCCTGGCCCGTCTCCCCCGGCCCGTCTCCCCCGTCTTCCCTGGCCCGTCTCCCCCGGCCCGTCTCCCCCTGTCTCCCCCGGCCCGTCTCCCCCTGTCTTCCCTGGCCCGTCTCCCCCTGTCTCCCCCTGTCTCCCCCGGCCCGTCTCCCCCTGTCTCCCCCGGCCCGTCTCCCCCTGTCTACCCTGGCCCGTCTCCCCCGGCCCGTCTCCCCCTGTCTGCCCTGGCCCGTCTCCCCCTGTCTCCCCGGCCCGTCTCCCCCTGTCTCCCCCGGCCCGTCTCCCCCCTGTCTACCCTGGCCCGTCTCCCCGGCCCGTCTCCCCCTGTCTACCCTGGCCCGTCTCCCCTGGCCCGTCTCCCCGGCCCGTCTCCCCCTGTCTACCCTGGCCCGTCTCCCCCGGCCCGTCTCCCCCTGTCTACCCTGGCCCGTCTCCCCTGGCCCGTCTCCCCTGGCCCGTCTCCCCCTGTCTGGTCCTGTCTGCCCCTGTCTCCCCCTGTCTGCCCTGGCCCGTCTCCCCCTGTCTCTCCCTGTCTGCCCTGGCCCGTCTCCCCCTGTCTCCCCCAGCCCGTCTCCCCGGCCCGTCTCCCCCTGTCTGATACAGGTACCCCCCCACACTACATCGCAGTGCTAGCTGTGCCACTAGAGATCCTGGTTCGAGTCCAGGCTCTGTCGCAGCCGGCCGCGACAGGTAGACCCATGGGGCGGCGGGAATGTTATTGTCCCATCGCACACTAGCGACTCCTGCGGCGGGCTGGGCGCACGCTGACTCCGGCACATTGGTACGGCTGGCTTCCGGGTTAAGCCATTGGTACGGCTGGCTTCCGGGTTAAGACATTGGTACGGCTGGCTTCCGGGTTAAGCCATTGGTACGGCTGGCTTCCGGGTTAAGACATTGGTACGGCTGGCTTCCGGGTGCTTCCAGGTTAAGCGGGCACTGTGTCAAGAAGCTGTGCAGCTCGGTTGGGTTGTGTTTCGGAGGACGCACGACTCTCGACCTTCGCCTCTCCCGTGTCCGTACGGGAGTTGCAGCGATGGGACAAGACTGTAACTACCAATTGGATACCTCAAAATTGGGGAGAAAAAGGGGGTGAAATACACCCAAAAAAGGAAGAGCTTATCCCTGAATTCCAAATCAACCCCTAGCCCTTACACCCTATACACTTGTGAAGACCTGAGCGGATTGGGTAGGCGTAAGCAATATGGGGACAATTCAACCTGGCCTGGATCTACCTGTAACCTGTGTGTTTTCTCCTGATCTACCTGTAACCTGTGCGTTTTCTCCTGATCTACCTGTAACCTGTGCGTTTTCTCCTGATCTACCTGTAACCTGTGTGTTTTCTCCTGATCTAACTGTTACCTGTGTGTTTTCTCCTGATCTACCTGTAACCTGTGTGTTTTCTCCTGATCTACCTGTAACCTGTGTGTTTTCTCCTGATCTACCTGTAACCTGTGTGTTTTCTCCTGATCTACCTGTAACCTGTGTGTTTTCTCCTGATCTACCTGTAACCTGTGCGTTTTCTCCTGATCTACCTGTAACCTGTGCGTTTTCTCCTGATCTACCTGTAACCTGTGCGTTTTCTCCTGATCTACCTGTAACCTGTGCGTTTTCTCCTGATCTACCTGTAACCTGTGTGTTTTCTCCTGATCTACCTGTATCCTGTGTGTTTTCTCCTGATCTACCTGTAACCTGTGTGTTTTCTCCTGATCTACCTGTAACCTGTGTGTTTTCCCCTGATCTACCTGTAACCTGTGTGTTTTCTCCTGATCTACCTGTAACCTGTGTGTTTTCTCCTGATCTACCTGTAACCTGTGTGTTTTCTCCTGATCTACCTGTAACCTGTGTGTTTTCTCCTGATCTACCTGTAACCTGTGTGTTTTCTCCTGATCTACCTGTATCCTGTGTGTTTTCTCCTGATCTACCTGTGACCTGTGTGTTTTCTCCTGATCTACCTGTGACCTGTGTGTTTTCTCCTGATCTACCTGTGACCTGTGTGTTTTCTCCTGATCTACCTGTAACCTGTGTGTTTTCTCCTGATCTACCTGTAACCTGTGTGTTTTCTCCTGATCTACCTGTAACCTGTGTGTTTTCTCCTGATCTACCTGTAACCTGTGTGTTTTCTCCTGATCTACCTGTAACCTGTGCGTTTTCTCCTGATCTACCTGTAACCTGTGCGTTTTCTCCTGATCTACCTGTAACCTGTGTGTTTTCTCCTGATCTACCTGTAACCTGTGTGTTTTCTCCTGATCTACCTGTAACCTGTGTGTTTTCTCCTGATCTACCTGTAACCTGTGCGTTTTCTCCTGATCTACCTGTAACCTGTGCGTTTTCTCCTGATCTACCTGTAACCTGTGCGTTTTCTCCTGATCTACCTGTAACCTGTGTGTTTTCTCCTGATCTACCTGTATCCTGTGTGTTTTCTCCTGATCTACCTGTATCCTGTGTGTTTTCTCCTGATCTACCTGTAACCTGTGTGTTTTCTCCTGATCTACCTGTAACCTGTGTGTTTTCTCCTGATCTACCTGTAACCTGTGTGTTTTCTCCTGATCTACCTGTAACCTGTGTGTTTTCCCCTGATCTACCTGTAACCTGTGTGTTTTCTCCTGATCTACCTGTAACCTGTGTGTTTTCTCCTGATCTACCTGTAACCTGTGTGTTTTCTCCTGATCTACCTGTAACCTGTGTGTTTTCTCCTGATCTACCTGTATCCTGTGTGTTTTCTCCTGATCTACCTGTGACCTGTGTGTTTTCTCCTGATCTACCTGTGACCTGTGTGTTTTCTCCTGATCTACCTGTGACCTGTGTGTTTTCTCCTGATCTACCTGTAACCTGTGTGTTTTCTCCTGATCTACCTGTAACCTGTGTGTTTTCTCCTGATCTACCTGTAACCTGTGTGTTTTCTCCTGATCTACCTGTAACCTGTGTGTTTTCTCCTGATCTACCTGTAACCTGTGTGTTTTCTCCTGATCTACCTGTAACCTGTGTGTTTTCTCCTGATCTACCTGTAACCTGTGTGTTTTCTCCTGATCTACCTGTTACCTGTGTGTTTTCTCCTGATCTAACTGTTACCTGTGTGTTTTCTCCTGATCTACCTGTAACCTGTGTGTTTTCTCCTGATCTTTCTTCATCCTTTCCCTTTGACTCTGCTCCTCTAGGGGTTCTGTCATGTTCTGAGAAGAATACCGTATCCCTTCCCCAGACCTGGACCCACCTGATGTCCTCCACGATCAACCACCCTCCAAGATCCCACTTTTCATTCCATTATCTCCAGCTCCTGTTAATGTCAAGGGGTTTGATCTAATCTGCTAAGGACCTGTGCTTGACATTTCATCCTGGGCACAGTGAGATACACAGATGCACTACATCCACTAGCACTGCCAACACTCCAAGAGCAACGAGAACAGCTTTACAGTCTCCCTCTTCAAGTCCACCTTCTGAGACTGGCTGCCTGCGGAGGGGACGTGACTGGCAGAGCCCCCTGTAGAACCCACCTCTGGATGCCTGTGGCAGAACCCCCTGTAGAACCCACCTCTGGCTGCCTGCGGAGGGGAGGTGACTGGCAGAGCCCCCTGTAGAACCCACCTCTGGATGCCTGTGGCAGAACCCCCTGTAGAACCCACCTCTGGCTGCCTGTGGCAGAACCCCCTGTAGAACCCACCTCTGGCTGCCTGTGGCAGAACCCCCTGTAGAACCCACCTCTGGCTGCCTGCGGAGGGGAGGTGACTGGCAGAGCCCCCTGTAGAACCCACCTCTGGCTGCCTGCGGAGGGGAGGTGACTGGCAGAGCCCCCTGTAGAACCCACCTCTGGATGCCTGTGGCAGAACCCCCTGTAGAACCCACCTCTGGCTGCCTGTGGCAGAACCCCCTGTAGAACCCACCTCTTCTCTATCCCACAGCAAATATCACCCATACCCTACTTCTGCCAAGACTGCCCCCCCCCTCTCATATTATGTACTTTACTTATCATTCATACTTCTGTTTTCTCAACTAAATTGTATTTTATTGTTGATGTGTTGATGTTAGCCTATACTCATGTATTTCAGTCTATAACTGACATGTGGGTATATTAAATATAATCAACAAGTTCATGACACACCTGTTCCACAAAAAAAAAAAAAACTTTTTCATGTTTTAATCTTTGCCAGGTTGTATTTTTTCCCACAGGGTGTTCATTTAATTAATTGTTGTAAATCCCTTTTTGTGAGTTCAACATTATTCAACAGTGTTGTGTCCTGCACTATATTCAACTACGAGTATCCTGCTGTATTACTGAGCCAATTACACGAGGAACTCGGGGGAAAGAATCAGAATAGGACCAACAGCATATTAAGTCAAGACAAGCTCAAAATAACTATATGGCAGCCAGAGGAGCCAGTGTATGACAGGAACTGATTTGCACATTAATTAAGTGTTATTAGCTTCATGGGAGCTCACTTTGCAATCTGAAAGGTAAGCTCATGTGCAGTTTACGCATTTTCTTTGCTATTTAGAAAACTAAGAACAGTTTAAGACATAATTTTTTATGTTGTTGAAATGTTAAAGGTACCCAAAAGTAGTTCAAAGTAATGTTTTCACCTTAATCAGCGAAATTGTCGCAGAAAGAAGCTTCGTTTACATAGCAGGGATGAAAATAATGTCATTTTGGCTGTAATGATCTCCAGAATTCGACACATTAGATCGTCACACATTGATATAGCAACGGACGCTAATAGCTTCTCGAATCCAATTGTGACGCATGGGGGGGGGGGACACTTTTTGGCAGGGGGGGGGACACTTTTTGGCAGGGGGGGGACACTTTTTGGCATGACAAGCCCCCAAAAGGCTAGGACCGGCTCTGACCCGGACCCACTGCGGTCCCTCATGATTGTTTCAGATGTTTTGTTATTCTGTTAGTCTTACCTGGCCTGGCCCACAGGAGATGCCCACTATGTGTTTGGAGTTGAGGCCAGGCAGCGCCTTGGGCTGCTTCTTGTTAGAGAACAGAGTATCAAAGTGCTGCAGCTTGTCGTTACTGCCCCAGCTGTGGACCTCTCCTTCATCAGTCAGAGCCAGACAGTGGGTGGAGCCGACTGCGATGTCCACCACTTTCTTCCCTGGAGGTAAAGCACAAAGAGAAAGGGATTATAAGAGTCAATTCCTTTAAAATGGGACTTCCAGAAATTCTGGTTGGAAGCAGGCCTGCAATTAAATTAATTTGAAAACCGAAAAAACTATATACACACTCGTACACAATATTACTAAATATATAATATTGTGTTGTAGATACAGTGGGGAAAAAAAGTATTTAGTCAGCCACCAATTGTGCAAGTTCTCCCACTTAAAAAGATGAGAGAGGCCTGTAATTTTCATCATAGGTACACGTCAACTATGACAGACAAATTGAGAAATAAAAATCCAGAAAATCACATTGTAGGATTTTTAATGAATTTATTTGCAAATTATGGTGGAAAATAAGTATTTGGTCACCTACAAACAAGCAAGATTTCTGGCTCTCACAGACCTGTACCTTCTTCTTTACATTTACATTTACATTTTAGTCATTTAGCAGACGCTTTTATCCAGAGCGACTTACAGGAGCAATTAGGGTTAAGTGCCTTGCTCAAGGGCACATTAACGTCATTTAGCAGACGCTCTTAGCCAGAGCGACTCACAAATTGGTGCGTTCACCCTATAGCCAGTGGGATAACCACTTTACAATTTGGGGGGGGTTAGAAGGAATACTTTATCCTATCCCAGGTATTCCTTAAAGAGGTGGGGTTTCAAATGTCTCCGGAAGGGGCTTTAAGAGGCTCCTCTGTCCTCCACTCGTTACCTGTATTAATGGCACCTGTTTGAACTTGTTATCAGTATAAAAGACACCTGTCCACAACCTCAAACAGTCACACTCCAAACTCCACTATGGCCAAGACCAAAGAGCTGTCAAAGGACACCAGAAACAAAATTGTAGACCTGCACCAGGCTGGGAAGACTGAATCTGCAATAGGTAAGCAGCTTGGTTTGAAGAAATCAACTGTGGGAGCAATTATTAGGAAATGGAAGACATGCAAGACCACTGATAATCTCCCTCGATCTGGGGCTCCACGCAAGATCTCACCCCGTGGGGTCAAAATGATCACAAGAACGGTGAGCAAAATCCCAGAACCACACGGGGGGATCTAGTGAATGACCTGCAGAGAGCTGGGACCAAAGTAACAAAGCCTACCATCAGTAACACACTACGCCGCCAGGGACTCAAATCCTGCAGTGCAGACGTGTCCCCCTGCTTAAGCCAGTACATGTCCAGGCCCGTCTGAAGTTTGCTAGAGTGCATTTGGATGATCCAGAAGAGGATTGGGAGAATGTCATATGTCATATGGTCAGATGAAACCAAAATAGAACTTGTCGTGTTTGGAGGACAAAGAATGCTGAGTTGCATCCAAAGAACACCATACCTACTGTGAAGCATGGGGGTGGAAACATCAAGCTTTGGGGCTGTTTTTCTGCAAAGGGACCAGGACGACTGATCCGTGTAAAGGAAAGAATGAATGGGGCCATGTATCATGTGATTTTGAGTGAAATCCTCCTTCCATCAGCAAGGGCATTGAAGATGAAACGTGGCTGGGTCTTTCAGCATGACAATGATCCCAAACACACCGCCCGGGCAACGAAGGAGTGGCTTCGTAAGAAGCATTTCAAGGTCCTGGAGTGGCCTAGCCAGTCTCCAGATCTCAACCCCATAGAAAATCTTTGGAGGGAGTTGAAAGTCCGTGTTGCCCAGCGACAGCCCCAAAACATCACTGCTCTAGAGGAGATCTGCATGGAGGAATGGGCCAAAATACCAGCAACAGTGTGTGAAAACCTTGTGAAGACTTACAGAAAACGTTTGACCTGTGTCATTGCCAACAAAGGGTATATAACAAAGTATTGAGAAACTTTTGTTATTGACCAAATACTTATTTTCCACCATAATTTGCAAATAAATTCATAAAAAATCCTACAATGTGATTTTCTGGATTTTTTTTCCTCATTTTGTCTGTCATAGTTGACGTGTACCTATGATGAAAATTACAGGTCTCTCTCATCTTTTTAAGTGGGAGAACTTGCACAATTGGTGGCTGACTAAATACTTTTTTTCCCCACTGTATGTAGTAGTGGAGTAGGGGCCTGAGGGCACACAGTGTGTTGTGAAATCTGTTATGAATATATTGTAATGTTTTAAAATTGTATGAACTGCTTTAATTTTGCTGGACCCCAGGAAGAGTAGCTGCTGCCTTGGCAGGAACTAATGGGGATCCATAATAAACCCCAGGAAGAGTAGCTGCTGCCTTGGCAGGAACTAATGGGGATCCATAATAAACCCCAGGAAGAGTAGCTGCTGCCTTGGCAGGAACTAATGGGGATCCATAATAAACCCCAGGAAGAGTAGCTGCTGCCTTGGCAGGAACTAATGGGGATCCATAATAAACCCCAGGAAGAGTAGCTGCTGCCTTGACAGGAACTAATGGGGATCCATAATAAACCCCAGGAAGAGTAGCTGCTGCCTTGGCAGGAACTAATGGGGATCCATAATAAACCCCAGGAAGAGTAGCTGCTGCCTTGGCAGGAACTAATGGGGATCCATAATAAACCCCAGGAAGAGTAGCTGCTGCCTTGGCAGGAACTAATGGGGATCCATAATAAACCCCAGGAAGAGTAGCTGCTGCCTAATGAACTAATGGGGATCCATAATAAACCCCAGGAAGAGTAGCTGCTGCCTTGGCAGGAACTAATGGGGATCCATAATAAACCCCAGGAAGAGTAGCTGCTGCCTTGGCAGGAACTAATGGGGATCCATAATAAATACAAATACTCACTACCAAGTTCCAAACTGCCTCTGAAGCAACGTCAGCACAATAACTGTTAGTCGGGAGCTTCATGAAATGGGTTTCCATGGCAGAGCAGCCGCACACAAGCCTAAGATCACCATGAGCAATGCCAAGCGTCGGCTGGAGTGGTGTAAAGCTCGCTGCCATTGGACTCTGGAGCAGTGGAAACGCGTTTTCTAGAGTGATGAATCACGCTTCACCATCTGGCAGTCCGACGGACTAATCTGAGTTTTTTGGCGGATGCCAGGAGAACGCTACCTGCCCCAATGCATAGTGCCAACTGTAAAGTTTGGTAGACAAATAATGGTCTGGGGCTGTTTTTCATGGTTCGGGCTAGGCCCCTTCGTTCCAGTGAAGGAAAATCTTAACGCTACAGCATACAATGACATTTTAGACGATTCTGTGCTTCCAACTTTGTGGCAACAGTTTGGGGAAGGCCCTTTCCTGTTTCAGCATGACAATGCCCTCGTGCACAAAGCAAGGTCCATACAGAAATGGTTTGTCGAGATCGGTGTGGAAGAACTTGACTGGCCTGCACAGAGTCCTGACCTCAACCCCATCGAACACCTTTGGGATGAATTGGAACGTGGACTGTGAGCCAGGCCTAATCGCCCAACATCAGTGACCGACCTCACTAATGCTCTTGTGGCTGAATGGAAGCAAGTCCCTGCAGCAATGTTCCAACATCTAGTGGAAAGCCTTCCCAGAAGAGTGGAGGCTGTTATAGCAGCAAAGGGGGGACCAACTCCATATTAATGCCCATGATGTTGGAATGAGATATTCGACGAGCAGGTGTCCACATACTTTTGGTCATGTAGAGTATAGGCCAAACGCCAGTCATGTTTGACAAATAACATTACTGATGTATAAAGGCTTGATTCTGTCGACATACTTTAGGCACTGTTCGTTCCGACAAGAAAGAAAGGCCAGTGCCTGTTGCGCACTGCAACATCACCCACCTTGCAACCTTGAGCTGAGTCAGTCCACATTTTGAAACTGTTTAACCATAAACGTAATTGTCTTACCGTTACTTAACATGTCTTACCGTGTTCCAATCATAGGAATATTAAGGGGATTCTTTTATAAATACTTCCTCATTGAAACCAGTATTATGTTCTCAACTTTCTTTCGTTGTCCAGCAGCCAAAGACACAATCCTAGTCATATTAACAACCCATGCTTGTTATTCCATATTTAGTTTAATTATTTCTGAAGGATATCTTGCTTGTCACCAAGGGAGTACCCCAAGGCTCGATCCTAGGCCCCACGCTCTTCTCAATTTACATTAACAACACAGCTCAGGCAGTAGGAAGCTCTCTCATCCATTTATATGCAGATGATACAGTCTTATACTCAGCTGGCCCCTCCCTGGATGTTGTGTTAAACGCTCTACAACAAAGCTTTCTCTGCCCTTAACCTTGTTCTGAACACCTCCAAAACAAAGGTAATGTGGTTTGGTAAGAAGAATGCCCCTCTCCCCACCGGTGTGATTACTACCTCTGAGGGTTTAGAGCTTGAGGTAGTCACCTCATACAAGTCCTTGGGAGTACGGCTAGACGGTACACTGTCCTTCTCTCAGCACATATCAAAGCTGCAGGCTAAGGTAAAATCTAGACTTGGTTTCCTCTATCGTAATCGCTCCTCTTTCACCCCAGCTGCCAAACTAACCCTGATTCAGATGACCATCCTACCCATGCTAGATTACGGAGACGTAATTTATAGATCAGCAGGTAAGGGTGCTCTCGAGTGGCTAGATGTTCTTTACCATTCGGCCATCAGATTTGCCACCAATGCTCCTTATAGGACACATCACTGCGCTGTAAACTCCTCTGTAACCTGGTCATCTCTGTATACCCGTCGCAAGACCCACTGGTTGATGCTTATTTATAAACCCCTCTTAGGCCTCACTCCCCCCTATCTGAGATACCTACTGCAGCCCTCATCCTCCACATACAACACCCGTTCTGCCAGTCACATTCTGTTAAAGGTCCCCAAAGCACACACATCCCTGGGTCGCTCCTCTTTTCAGTTCGCTGCAGCTAGCGACTGGAACGAGCTGCAAAAAACACTCAAACTGGACAGTTTTATCTCCATCTCTTCATTCAAAGACTCAATCATGGACACTCTTACTGACAGTTGTGGCTGCTTTGTGTAATGTATTGTTGTCTCTACCTTCTTGCCCTTTGTGCTGTTGTCTGTGCCCAATAATGTTTGTACCATGTTGTGCTGCTGCCATGTTGTGCTGCTACCATGTTGTGCTGCTGCCATGTTGTGCTGCTGCCATGTTGTGCTGCTGCCATGTTGTTGTCATGTGGTGTTGCTGCCATGCTATGTTGTTGTCTTAGGTCTCTCTTTATGTAGTGTTGTGGTGTCTCTCTTTATGTAGTGTTGTGGCGTCTCTATGTAGTGTTGTGGCGTCTCTCTTTATGTAGTGTTGTGGTGTCTCTCTTTATGTAGTGTTGTGGTGTCTCTCTTTATGTAGTGTTGTGCTGTCTCTCTTTATGTAGTGTTGTGGTGTCTCTCTTTATGTAGTGTTGTGGCGTCTCTCTTTATGTAGTGTTGTGGCGTCTCTCTTTATGTAGTGTTGTGGTCTCTCTTTATGTAGTGTTGTGGTGTCTCTCTTTATGTAGTGTTGTGGTGTCTCTCTTTATGTAGTGTTGTGGCGTCTCTCTTTATGTAGTGTTGTGGCGTCTCTCTTTATGTAGTGTTGTGGTGTCTCTCTTTATGTAGTGTTGTGGTGTCTCTTTATGTAGTGTTGTGGTGTCTCTCTTTATGTAGTGTTGTGGCGTCTCTCTTTATGTAGTGTTGTGGTGTCTCTCTTTATGTAGTGTTGTGGCGTCTCTCTTTATGTAGTGTTGTGGTCTCTCTTTATGTAGTGTTGTGGTGTCTCTCTTTATGTAGTGTTGTGGCGTCTCTCTTTATGTAGTGTTGTGGCGTCTCTCTTTATGTAGTGTTGTGGCGTCTCTTTATGTAGTGTTGTGGTCTCTCTTTATGTAGTGTTGTGGTGTCTCTCTTTATGTAGTGTTGTGGTGTCTCTTTATGTAGTGTTGTGGCGTCTCTCTTTATGTAGTGTTGTGGCGTCTCTCTTTATGTAGTGTTGTGGCGTCTCTCTTTATGTAGTGTTGTGGTCTCTCTTTATGTAGTGTTGTGGTGTCTCTCTTTATGTAGTGTTGTGGTGTCTCTCTTTATGTAGTGTTGTGGTCTCTCTTTATGTAGTGTTGTGGTGTCTCTCTTTATGTAGTGTTGTGGTGTCTCTCTTTATGTAGTGTTGTGGCGTCTCTCTTTATGTAGTGTTGTGGCGTCTCTCTTTATGTAGTGTTGTGGCGTCTCTATGTAGTGTTGTGGCGTCTCTATGTAGTGTTGTGGTGTCTCTCTTTATGTAGTGTTGTGGTGTCTCTTTATGTAGTGTTGTGGTGTCTCTCTTTATGTAGTGTTGTGGCGTCTCTCTTTATGTAGTGTTGTGGTGTCTCTCTTTATGTAGTGTTGTGGCGTCTCTCTTTATGTAGTGTTGTGGTCTCTCTTTATGTAATGTTGTGGTGTCTCTCTTTATGTAGTGTTGTGGCGTCTCTCTTTATGTAGTGTTGTGGTCTCTCTTTATGTAGTGTTGTGGTGTCTCTCTTTATGTAGTGTTGTGGTGTCTCTCTTTATGTAGTGTTGTGGCGTCTCTCTTTATGTAGTGTTGTGGCGTCTCTCTTTATGTAGTGTTGTGGCGTCTCTCTTTATGTAGTGTTGTGGCGTCTCTCTTTATGTAGTGTTGTGGCGTCTCTCTTTATGTAGTGTTGTGGTGTCTCTCTTTATGTAGTGTTGTGGTGTCTCTTTATGTAGTGTTGTGGTGTCTCTCTTTATGTAGTGTTGTGGCGTCTCTCTTTATGTAGTGTTGTGGTGTCTCTCTTTATGTAGTGTTGTGGTGTCTCTCTTTATGTAGTGTTGTGGCGTCTCTCTTTATGTAGTGTTGTGGTGTCTCTCTTTATGTAGTGTTGTGGTGTCTCTTTATGTAGTGTTGTGGTGTCTCTTTATGTAGTGTTGTGGCGTCTCTCTTTATGTAGTGTTGTGGTGTCTCTCTTTATGTAGTGTTGTGGTGTCTCTTTATGTAGTGTTGTGGTGTCTCTCTTTATGTAGTGTTGTGGCGTCTCTCTTTATGTAGTGTTGTGGTGTCTCTCTTTATGTAGTGTTGTGGCGTCTCTCTTTATGTAGTGTTGTGGTGTCTCTCTTTTATGTAGTGTTGTGGTGTCTCTTTATGTAGTGTTGTGGCGTCTCTCTTTATGTAGTGTTGTGGTGTCTCTCTTTATGTAGTGTTGTGGTGTCTCTCTTTATGTAGTGTTGTGGCGTCTCTCTTTATGTAGTGTTGTGGTGTCTCTCTTTATGTAGTGTTGTGGTGTCTCTTTATGTAGTGTTGTGGCGTCTCTCTTTATGTAGTGTTGTGGTGTCTCTCTTTATGTAGTGTTGTGGTGTCTCTCTTTATGTAGTGTTGTGGTGTCTCTCTTTATGTAGTGTTGTGGCGTCTCTCTTTATGTAGTGTTGTGGTGTCTCTCTTTATGTAGTGTTGTGGCGTCTCTCTTTATGTAGTGTTGTGGTGTCTCTCTTTATGTAGTGTTGTGGTGTCTCTCTTTATGTAGTGTTGTGGTGTCTCTCTTTATGTAGTGTTGTGGTGTCTCTCTTTATGTATTGTTGTGGTGTCTCTCTTGTCGTGATGTGTGTTTTGTCCTATATTTTTATTTTTAATCCCAGCCCCCGTCCCCACAGGAGGCCTTTTGGTAGGCAGTCATTGTAAATAAGAATGTGTTCTTAACTGACTTGCCTCGTTAAATAAAAATAAAACTCTGTCATATGAAACCGCCCGCATTTGCGGAGCACGTTTGAGAACCGTGTTTTCGCGCTTATAGCCTACTGCCGTGTGCGCATTGCTATATTTATAAAGTGAAGAAATAGCCTAATAGTTTCTCAACATTTTAAGCTAAACGTTCTGATCTGTTACATCAGCCTCATTGGTTTTCAAAGGTTTTTGATATACAGTGGTTGTATTAATTTGGGATCTATCGTGTCCCAGAACATGTTTGGAATGTTTATTTCTCGCACAGAAGGACAAGCTGACCAATAGAATAGGTCAACTTTTGTACTATGGGGGATCGTAGATTGACATGGGCTAGTGATTTTGCTGTTCGGTAGGCCTACTCATCTTATTGGCTGACGAAAAGTACATGTGGACAGTTCTTCCAATATCTTCAATATGTGCCTCGGAATTGGATAAGAAGGACGCACGCCGTTGCATCCCTGATGAACCCGTCTTCACTTGTAGCCTACTTCGGAGCTGAGATGCCTGTGAGAAGGACCCGATCACGTGGGGGCATTGGCTAATAAAAATGGAGATATCTGACAGAGCCATGTGAGTGAGAGGTGCTTCGGGGGAACGGCGATTGGCAGCCCCGAGAAGTGACTTATAATTATTATATTCAGCCCAAGGGCACAAAATACACTTTGGCCGTAAGGCATGCCATTTTTCAGGGGGCATTTACGGCGACGCCGGGAAATTCGAGGCCTGGTTGGAGAATTCTGGAATCAGGATGGAATGGGAATACTCCAACAAGGAATCCTCCCCACTAGAACTTCAGTAAACAACAACGTTGCGACCCTGTGGATTACTGAGCTACTAACCCTGTGGATTACTGAGCTACTAACCCTGTGGATTACTGAGCTACTAACCATGTGGATTACTGAGCTACTAACCCTGTGGATTACTGAACTACTAACCCTGTGGATTACTGAGCTACTAACCCTATGGATTACTGAGCTACTAACCCTGTGGATTACTGAGCTACTAACCCTATGGATTACTGAGCTACTAACCCTATGGATTACTGAGCTACTAACCCTGTGGATTACTGAGCTACTAACCCTGTGGATTACTGAGCTACTAACCCTGTGGATTACTGAGCTACTAACCCTATGGATTACTGAGCTACTAACCCTGTGGATTACTGAGCTACTAACCCTATGGATTACTGAGCTACTAACCCTGTGGATTACTGAGCTACTAACCCTGTGGATTACTGAGCTACTAACCCTGTGGATTACTGAGCTACTAACCCTATGGATTACTGAGCTACTAACCCTGTGGATTACTGAGCTACTAACCCTATGGATTACTGAGCTACTAACCCTATGGATTACTGAGCTACTAACCCTGTGGATTACTGAGCTACTAACCCTATGGATTACTGAGCTACTAACCCTATGGATTACTGAGCTACTAACCCTGTGGATTACTGAGCTACTAACCTGTAGGGATTACTGAGCTACTAACCCTGGATTACTGAGCTACTAACCCTATGGATTACTGAGCTACTAACCCTGTGGATTACTGAGCTACTAACCCTGTGGATTACTGAGCTACTAACCCTGTGGATTACTGAGCTACTAACCCTGTGGATTACTGAGCTACTAACCCTGTGGATTACTGAGCTACTAACCCTATGGATTACTGAGCTACTAACCCTATGGATTACTGAGCTACTAACCCTATGGATTACTGAGCTACTAACCCTATGGATTACTGAGCTACTAACCCTATAGATTACTGAGCTACTAACCCTATAGATTACTGAGCTACTAACCCTGTGGATTACTGAGCTACTAACCCTATGGATTACTGAGCTACTAACCCTGTGGATTACTGAGCTACTAACCCTATGGATTACTGAGCTACTAACCCTGTGGATTACTGAGCTACTAACCCTATGGATTACTGAGCTACTAACCCTGTGGATTACTGAGCTACTAACCCTGTGGATTACTGAGCTACTAACCCTGTGGATTACTGAGCTACTAACCCTGTGGATTACTGAGCTACTAACCCTGTGGATTACTGAGCTACTAACCCTGTGGATTACTGAGCTACTAACCCTATGGATTACTGAGCTACTAACCCTATGGATTACTGAGCTACTAACCCTATGGATTACTGAGCTACTAACCCTGTGGATTACTGAGCTACTAACCCTGTGGATTACTGAGCTACTAACCCTGTGGATTACTGAGCTACTAACCCTATGGATTACTGAGCTACTAACCCTGTGGATTACTGAGCTACTAACCCTGTGGATTACTGAGCTACTAACCCTGTGGATTACTGAGCTACTAACCCTGTGGATTACTGAGCTACTAACCCTGTGGATTACTGAGCTACTAACCCTGTGGATTACTGAGCTACTAACCCTGTGGATTACTGAGCTACTAACCCTATGGATTACTGAGCTACTAACCCTATGGATTACTGAGCTACTAACCCTGTGGATTACTGAGCTACTAACCCTGTGGATTACTGAGCTACTAACCCTGTGGATTACTGAGCTACTAACCCTGTGGATTACTGAGCTACTAACCCTGTGGATTACTGAGCTACTAACCCTGTGGATTACTGAGCTACTAACCCTGTGGATTACTGAGCTACTAACCCTGTGGATTACTGAGCTACTAACCCTGTGGATTACTGAGCTACTAACCCTATGGATTACTGAGCTACTAACCCTATGGATTACTGAGCTACTAACCCTGTGGATTACTGAGCTACTAACCCTGTGGATTACTGAGCTACTAACCCTGTGGATTACTGAGCTACTAACCCTATGGATTACTGAGCTACTAACCCTATGGATTACTGAGCTACTAACCCTATGGATTACTGAGCTACTAACCCTGGGATTACTGAGCTACTAACCCTGTGGATTACTGAGCTACTAACCCTATGGATTACTGAGCTACTAACCCTGTGGATTACTGAGCTACTAACCCTTGGATTACTGAGCTACTAACCCTGTGGATTACTGAGCTACTAACCCTATGGATTACTGAGCTACTAACCCTGTGGATTACTGAGCTACTAACCCTATGGATTACTGAGCTACTAACCCTGTGGATTACTGAGCTACTAACCCTGTGGATTACTGAGCTACTAACCCTGTGGATTACTGAGCTACTAACCCTGTGGATTACTGAGCTACTAACCCTATGGATTACTGAGCTACTAACCCTATGGATTACTGAGCTACTAACCCTGTGGATTACTGAGCTACTAACCCCTGTGGATTACTGAGCTACTAACCCTATGGATTACTGAGCTACTAACCCTATGGATTACTGAGCTACTAACCCTGTGGATTACTGAGCTACTAACCCTGTGGATTACTGAGCTACTAACCCTGTGGATTACTGAGCCTACTAACCCTGTGGATTACTGAGCTACTAACCCTGTGGATTACTGAGCTACTAACCCTGTGGATTACTGAGCTACTAACCCTATGGATTACTGAGCTACTAACCCTGTGGATTACTGAGCTACTAACCCTGTGGATTACTGAGCTACTAACCCTGTGGATTACTGAGCTACTAACCCTATGGATTACTGAGCTACTAACCTATGGATTACTGAGCTACTAACCCTGTGGATTACTGAGCTACTAACCCTGTGGATTACTGAGCTACTAACCCTGTGGATTACTGAGCTACTAACCCTGTGGATTACTGAGCTACTAACCCTGTGGATTACTGAGCTACTAACCCTGTGGATTACTGAGCTACTAACCCTGTGGATTACTGAGCTACTAACCCTATGGATTACTGAGCTACTAACCCTATGGATTACTGAGCTACTAACCCTATGGATTACTGAGCTACTAACCCTGTGGATTACTGAGCTACTAACCCTATGGATTACTGAGCTACTAACCCTGTGGATTACTGAGCTACTAACCCTGTGGATTACTGAGCTACTAACCCTATGGATTACTGAGCTACTAACCCTGTGGATTACTGAGCTACTAACCCTGTGGATTACTGAGCTACTAACCCTGTGGATTACTGAGCTACTAACCCTGTGGATTACTGAGCTACTAACCCTGTGGATTACTGAGCTACTAACCCTGCGGATTACTGAGCTACTAACCCTATGGATTACTGAGCTACTAACCCTATGGATTACTGAGCTACTAACCCTATGGATTACTGAGCTACTAACCCTGTGGATTACTGAGCTACTAACCCTATGGATTACTGAGCTACTAACCCTGTGGATTACTGAGCTACTAACCCTATGGATTACTGAGCTACTAACCCTGTGGATTACTGAGCTACTAACCCTATGGATTACTGAGCTACTAACCCTGTGGATTACTGAGCTACTAACCCTGTGGATTACTGAGCTACTAACCCTGTGGATTACTGAGCTACTAACCCTATGGATTACTGAGCTACTAACCCTATGGATTACTGAGCTACTAACCCTGTGGATTACTGAGCTACTAACCCTGTGGATTACTGAGCTACTAACCCTGTGGATTACTGAGCTACTAACCCTGTGGATTACTGAGCTACTAACCCCCTGTGGATTACTGAGCTACTAACCCTGTGGATTACTGAGCTACTAACCCTGTGGATTACTGAGCTACTAACCCTGTGGATTACTGAGCTACTAACCCTGTGGATTACTGAGCTACTAACCCTGTGGATTACTGAGCTACTAACCCTGTGGATTACTGAGCTACTAACCCTGTGGATTACTGAGCTACTAACCCTGTGGATTACTGAGCTACTAACCCTGTGGATTACTGAGCTACTAACCCTGTGGATTACTGAGCTACTAACCCTGTGGATTACTGAGCTACTAACCCTGTGGATTACTGAGCTACTAACCCTGTGGATTACTGAGCTACTAACCCTGTGGATTACTGAGCTACTAACCCTGTGGATTACTGAGCTACTAACCCTGTGGATTACTGAGCTACTAACCCTGTGGATTACTGAGCTACTAACCCTGTGGATTACTGAGCTACTAACCCTGTGGATTACTGAGCTACTAACCCTGTGGATTACTGAGCTACTAACCCTGTGGATTACTGAGCTACTAACCCTGTGGATTACTGAGCTACTAACCCTGTGGATTACTGAGCTACTAACCCTGTGGATTACTGAGCTACTAACCCTGTGGATTACTGAGCTACTAACCCGTGGATTACTGAGCTACTAACCCTGTGGATTACTGAGCTACTAACCCTGTGGATTACTGAGCTACTAACCCCTGTGGATTACTGAGCTACTAACCCTGTGGATTACTGAGCTACTAACCCTGTGGATTACTGAGCTACTAACCCTGTGGATTACTGAGCTACTAACCCTGTGGATTACTGAGCTACTAACCCTGTGGATTACTGAGCTACTAACCCTATGGATTACTGAGCTACTAACCCTGTGGATTACTGAGCTACTAACCCTGTGGATTACTGAGCTACTAACCCTGTGGATTACTGAGCTACTAACCTGTGGATTACTGAGCTACTAACCCTGTGGATTACTGAGCTACTAACCCTGTGGATTACTGAGCTACTAACCCTATGGATTACTGAGCTACTAACCCTATGGATTACTGAGCTACTAACCCTGTGGATTACTGAGCTACTAACCCTATGGATTACTGAGCTACTAACCCTGTGGATTACTGAGCTACTAACCCTATGGATTACTGAGCTACTAACCCTGTGGATTACTGAGCTACTAACCCTGTGGATTACTGAGCTACTAACCCTATGGATTACTGAGCTACTAACCCTATGGATTACTGAGCTACTAACCCTATGGATTACTGAGCTACTAACCCTGTGGATTACTGAGCTACTAACCCTGTGGATTACTGAGCTACTAACCCTGTGGATTACTGAGCTACTAACCCTGTGGATTACTGAGCTACTAACCTGTGGATTACTGAGCTACTAACCCTGTGGATTACTGAGCTACTAACCCTGTGGATTACTGAGCTACTAACCCTGTGGATTACTGAGCTACTAACCCTATGGATTACTGAGCTACTAACCCTGTGGATTACTGAGCTACTAACCCTTGGATTACTGAGCTACTAACCCTCATGGATTACTGAGCTACTAACCCTGTGGATTACTGAGCTACTAACCCTATGGATTACTGAGCTACTAACCCTATGGATTACTGAGCTACTAACCCTATGGATTACTGAGCTACTAACCCTATGGATTACTGAGCTACTAACCCTGTGGATTACTGAGCTACTAACCCTGTGGATTACTGAGCTACTAACCCTGTGGATTACTGAGCTACTAACCCTATGGATTACTGAGCTACTAACCCTGTGGATTACTGAGCTACTAACCCTGTGGATTACTGAGCTACTAACCCTGTGGATTACTGAGCTACTAACCCTGTGGATTACTGAGCTACTAACCCTATGGATTACTGAGCTACTAACCCTGTGGATTACTGAGCTACTAACCCTGTGGATTACTGAGCTACTAACCCTGTGGATTACTGAGCTACTAACCCTGTGGATTACTGAGCTACTAACCCTGTGGATTACTGAGCTACTAACCCTGTGGATTACTGAGCTACTAACCCTATGGATTACTGAGCTACTAACCCTGTGGATTACTGAGCTACTAACCCTGTGGATTACTGAGCTACTAACCCTGTGGATTACTGAGCTACTAACCCTATGGATTACTGAGCTACTAACCCTGTGGATTACTGAGCTACTAACCCTGTGGATTACTGAGCTACTAACCCTATGGATTACTGAGCTACTAACCCTATGGATTACTGAGCTACTAACCCTGTGGATTACTGAGCTACTAACCCTGTGGATTACTGAGCTACTAACCCTGTGGATTACTGAGCTACTAACCCTGTGGATTACTGAGCTACTAACCCTGTGGATTACTGAGCTACTAACCCTATGGATTACTGAGCTACTAACCCTGTGGATTACTGAGCTACTAACCCTAGGATTACTGAGCTACTAACCCTGTGGATTACTGAGCTACTAACCCTATGGATTACTGAGCTACTAACCCTGTGGATTACTGAGCTACTAACCCTGTGGATTACTGAGCTACTAACCCTGTGGATTACTGAGCTACTAACCCTGTGGATTACTGAGCTACTAACCCTGTGGATTACTGAGCTACTAACCCTGTGGATTACTGAGCTACTAACCCTATGGATTACTGAGCTACTAACCCTATGGATTACTGAGCTACTAACCCTATGGATTACTGAGCTACTAACCCTGTGGATTACTGAGCTACTAACCCTGTGGATTACTGAGCTACTAACCCTGTGGATTACTGAGCTACTAACCCTATGGATTACTGAGCTACTAACCCTATGGATTACTGAGCTACTAACCCTGTGGATTACTGAGCTACTAACCCTGTGGATTACTGAGCTACTAACCCTGTGGATTACTGAGCTACTAACCCTGTGGATTACTGAGCTACTAACCCTGTGGATTACTGAGCTACTAACCCTATGGATTACTGAGCTACTAACCCTGTGGATTACTGAGCTACTAACCCTGTGGATTACTGAGCTACTAACCCTGTGGATTACTGAGCTACTAACCCTATGGATTACTGAGCTACTAACCCTGTGGATTACTGAGCTACTAACCCTGTGGATTACTGAGCTACTAACCCTGTGGATTACTGAGCTACTAACCCTGTGGATTACTGAGCTACTAACCCTGTGGATTACTGAGCTACTAACCCTATGGATTACTGAGCTACTAACCCTGTGGATTACTGAGCTACTAACCCTGTGGATTACTGAGCTACTAACCCTGTGGATTACTGAGCTACTAACCCTGTGGATTACTGGAGCTACTAACCCTGTGGATTACTGAGCTACTAACCCTGTGGATTACTGAGCTACTAACCCTGTGGATTACTGAGCTACTAACCCTGTGGATTACTGAGCTACTAACCCTGTGGATTACTGAGCTACTAACCCTGTGGATTACTGAGCTACTAACCCTGTGGATTACTGAGCTACTAACCCTGTGGATTACTGAGCTACTAACCCTGTGGATTACTGAGCTACTAACCCTGTGGATTACTGAGCTACTAACCCTGTGGATTACTGAGCTACTAACCCTGTGGATTACTGAGCTACTAACCCTGTGGATTACTGAGCTACTAACCCTGTGGATTACTGAGCTACTAACCCTGTGGATTACTGAGCTACTAACCCTGTGGATTACTGAGCTACTAACCCTGTGGATTACTGAGCTACTAACCCTGTGGATTACTGAGCTACTAACCCTGTGGATTACTGAGCTACTAACCCTGTGGATTACTGAGCTACTAACCCTGTGGATTACTGAGCTACTAACCCTGTGGATTACTGAGCTACTAACCCTATGGATTACTGAGCTACTAACCCTATGGATTACTGAGCTACTAACCCTATGGATTACTGAGCTACTAACCCTGTGGATTACTGAGCTACTAACCCTATGGATTACTGAGCTACTAACCCTGTGGATTACTGAGCTACTAACCCTGTGGATTACTGAGCTACTAACCCTGTGGATTACTGAGCTACTAACCCTGTGGATTACTGAGCTACTAACCCTGTGGATTACTGAGCTACTAACCCTGTGGATTACTGAGCTACTAACCCTGTGGATTACTGAGCTACTAACCCTGTGGATTACTGAGCTACTAACCCTATGGATTACTGAGCTACTAACCCTGTGGATTACCGAGCTACTAACCCTGTGGATTACCGAGCTACTAACCCTGGGATTACCGAGCTACTAACCCTGTGGATTACCGAGCTACTAACCTGTGGATTACTGAGCTACTAACCTTGGATTACTGAGCTACTAACCCTGTGGATTACTGAGCTACTAACCCTGTGGATTACTGAGCTACTAACCCTGTGGATTACTGAGCTACTAACCCTGTGGATTACTGAGCTACTAACCCTGTGGATTACTGAGCTACTAACCCTGTGGATTACTGAGCTACTAACCCTATGGATTACTGAGCTACTAACCCTATGGATTACTGAGCTACTAACCCTGTGGATTACTGAGCTACTAACCCTATGGATTACTGAGCTACTAACCCTATGGATTACTGAGCTACTAACCCTATGGATTACTGAGCTACTAACCCTATGGATTACTGAGCTACTAACCCTGTGGATTACTGAGCTACTAACCCTGTGGATTACTGAGCTACTAACCCTGTGGATTACTGAGCTACTAACCCTGTGGATTACTGAGCTACTAACCCTGTGATTACTGAGCTACTAACCCTGTGGATTACTGAGCTACTAACCCTGTGGATTACTGAGCTACTAACCCTATGGATTACTGAGCTACTAACCCTGTGGATTACTGAGCTACTAACCCTGTGGATTACTGAGCTACTAACCCTGTGGATTACTGAGCTACTAACCCTGTGGATTACTGAGCTACTAACCTGTGGATTACTGAGCTACTAACCCTGTGGATTACTGAGCTACTAACCCTGTGGATTACTGAGCTACTAACCCTATGGATTACTGAGCTACTAACCCTGTGGATTACTGAGCTACTAACCCTATGGATTACTGAGCTACTAACCCTATGGATTACTGAGCTACTAACCCTGTGGATTACTGAGCTACTAACCCTATGGATTACTGAGCTACTAACCCTATGGATTACTGAGCTACTAACCCTGTGGATTACTGAGCTACTAACCCTATGGATTACTGAGCTACTAACCCCTGTGGATTACTGAGCTACTAACCCTGTGGATTACTGAGCTACTAACCCTATGGATTACTGAGCTACTAACCCTGTGGATTACTGAGCTACTAACCCTATGGATTACTGAGCTACTAACCCTCATGGATTACTGAGCTACTAACCCTATGGATTACTGAGCTACTAACCCTATGGATTACTGAGCTACTAACCCTGTGGATTACTGAGCTACTAACCCTGTGGATTACTGAGCTACTAACCCTGTGGATTACTGGTAGCTACTAACCCTATGGATTACTGAGCTACTAACCCTGTGGATTACTGAGCTACTAACCCTATGGATTACTGAGCTACTAACCCTATGGATTACTGAGCTACTAACCCTATGGATTACTGAGCTACTAACCCTGTGGATTACTGAGCTACTAACCCATGGATTACTGAGCTACTAACCCTATGGATTACTGAGCTACTAACCCTGTGGATTACTGAGCTACTAACCCTATGGATTGCTGAGCTACTAACCCTATGGATTACTGAGCTACTAACCCTGTGGATTACTGAGCTACTAACCCTATGGATTACTGAGCTACTAACCCTGTGGATTACTGAGCTACTAACCCTGTGGATTACTGAGCTACTAACCCTGTGGATTACTGAGCTACTAACCCTATGGATTACTGAGCTACTAACCCTATGGATTACTGAGCTACTAACCCTATGGATTACTGAGCTACTAACCCTATGGATTACTGAGCTACTAACCCTGTGGATTACTGAGCTACTAACCTTGTAGACTGTCCAGCAGTTTTGGGTATCGGACATGTTCGTCGGTGCCGTGGCCGAGGCGCTGGTTGTCTCCCTTCCCCCAGGTGTACACCTGTCCATCCTTAGTCTGTGCTACAGAGAACTGACTCCCACAGCACACCTTCACTATGTCCAGGTCCTGAAGCTTCTCCACCAGTTTAGGGGTCTTACAGCCGTCGCTGCCTCCACGACCCAGCTTCCCATAGTCCCCATCCCCCCACGACCACACCTGGCCTAAACGGAGAGACAAGAGATGGAGGGTGTTAAGGAGCTAACATTACAATGGGGTCAAATATGGAAAAAGTGTGACAGCTTCAGAATGTCAGGAAATACTCTGTCTGCTACACGCAAATACTCTGTCCACTACACGCAAATACTCTGTCTAACAACTTTCAATCAAAAGGTCTGTGTCACATGAATTAACATATATGACAGTGAAGGATAAGGCCCAGTAAAGAGTCTATAGTAAAGAGTCTATAGTTAATGATCCTAGTGTCTCAGTCCCCTGTAGTCCATAGTTAATGATCCTAGTGTCTCAGTCCCCTGTAGTCTATAGTTAATGATCCTAGTGTCTCAGTCCCCTGTAGTCTATAGTTAATGATCCTAGTGTCTCAGTCCCCTGTAGTCTATAGTTAATGATCCTAGTGTCTCAGTCCCCAGTAGTATATAGTTAATGATCCTAGTGTCTCAGTCCCCTGTAGTCTATAGTTAATGATCCTAGTGTCTCAGTCCCCTGTAGTATATAGTTAATGATCCTAGTGTCTCAGTCCCCAGTAGTATATAGTTAATGATCCTAGTGTCTCAGTCCCCTGTAGTCCATAGTAAATGATCCTAGTGTCTCAGTCCCCAGTAGTCTATAGTTAATGATCCTAGTGTCTCAGTCCCCAGTAGTATATAGTTAATGATCCTAGTGTCTCAGTCCCCTGTAGTCCATAGTTAATGATCCTAGTGTCTCAGTCCCCTGTAGTCCATAGTTAATGATCCTAGTGTCTCAGTCCCCAGTAGTATATAGTTAATGATCCTAGTGTCTCAGTCCCCTGTAGTCCATAGTAAATGATCCTAGTGTCTCAGTCCCCAGTAGTATATAGTAAATGATCCTAGTGTCTCAGTCCCCTGTAGTCCATAGTTAATGATCCTAGTGTCTCAGTCCCCTGTAGTCTATAGTTAATGATCCTAGTGTCTCAGTCCCCGTAGTCTAAGTTAATGATCCTAGTGTCTCAGTCCCTTGTAGTCCATAGTTAATGATCCTAGTGTCTCAGTCCCTGTAGTCCATAGTTAATGATCCTAGTGTCTCAGTCCCCTGTAGTCCATAGTTAATGATCCTAGTGTCTCAGTCCCCTGTAGTCTATAGTTAATGATCCTAGTGTCTCAGTCCCCTGTAGTCCATAGTTAATGATCCTAGTGTCTCAGTCCCCTGTAGTATATAGTTAATGATCCTAGTGTCTCAGTCCCCTGTAGTCTATAGTAAATGATCCTAGTGTCTCAGTCCCCTGTAGTCTATAGTTAATGATCCTAGTGTCTCAGTCCCCTGTAGTCTATAGTTAATGATCCTAGTGTCTCAGTCCCCTGTAGTCTATAGTTAATGATCCTAGTGTCTCAGTCCCCTGTAGTCTATAGTTAATGATCCTAGTGTCTCAGTCCCCAGTAGTCCATAGTTAATGATCCTAGTGTCTCAGTCCCCAGTAGTCCATAGTTAATGATCCTAGTGTCTCAGTCCCCAGTAGTCCATAGTTAATGATCCTAGTGTCTCAGTCCCCAGTAGTCCATAGTTAATGATCCTAGTGTCTCAGTCCCCAGTAGTCCATAGTTAATGATCCTAGTGTCTCAGTCCTCGTAGCCATAGTTAATGATCCTAGTGTCTCAGTCCCCTGTAGTCCATAGTTAATGATCCTAGTGTCTCAGTCCCCAGTAGTCCATGTTAATGATCCTAGTGTCTCAGTCCCCTGTAGTCTATAGTTAATGATCCTAGTGTCTCAGTCCCCTGTAGTCCATAGTTAATGATCCTAGTGTCTCAGTCCCCAGTAGTCCATAGTTAATGATCCTGTGTTCAGTCCCCTGTAGTCCATAGTTAATGATCCTAGTGTCTCAGTCCCCTGTAGTCATAGTTAATGATCCTAGTGTCTCAGTCCCCTGAGTCTATAGTTAATGATCCTAGTGTCTCAGTCCCCAGTAGTATATAGTTAATGATCCTAGTGTCTCAGTCCCCTGTAGTCTATAGTTAATGATCCTAGTGTCTCAGTCCCCAGTAGTATATAGTTAATGATCCTAGTGTCTCAGTCCTCAGCAGTCCATAGTTAATGATCCTAGTGTCTCAGTCCCCTGTAGTATATAGTAAATGATCCTAGTGTCTCAGTCCCCTGTAGTCCATAGTAAATGATCCCTAGTGTCTCAGTCCCCTGTAGTCCATAGTTAATGATCCTAGTGTCTCAGTCCCCTGTGGTATATAGTTAATGATCCTAGTGTCTCAGTCCCCTGTAGTATATAGTTAATGATCCTAGTGTCTCAGTCCCCTGTAGTATATAGTTAATGATCCTAGTGTCTCAGTCCCTGTAGTCCATAGTTAAGGTGATCTAGTGTCTCAGTCCCCTGTAGTCTATAGTTAATGATCCTAGTGTCTCAGTCCCCTGTAGTCCATAGTTAATGATCCTAGTGTCTCAGTCCTCTGTAGTCTATAGTTAATGATCCTAGTGTCTCAGTCCCCTGTAGTATATAGTTAATGATCCTAGTGTCTCAGTCCCCTGTAGTCCATAGTTAATGATCCTAGTGTCTCAGTCCCCTGTAGTATAGTAAATGATCCTAGTGTCTCAGTCCCCTGTAATCCATAGTTAATGATCCTAGTGTCTCAGTCCTCTGCAGTATATAGTTAATGATCCTAGTGTCTCAGTCCCCTGTAGTCCATAGTTAATGATCCTATGTCTCAGTCCCCTGTAGTCCATAGTTAGCGATCCTAGTGTCTCAGTCCTGTAGTCTATAGTTAATGATCCTAGTGTCTCAGTCCCCTAGTCCATAAGTTAATGATCTAGTGTCTCAGTCCCCTGTAGTCTATAGTTAATGATCCCTGTGTCTCTGTCCCCTGCTAGTCCATAGTTAATGATCCTAGTGTCTCAGTCCCCTGTAGTCCATAGTTAATGATCCTGGTGTCTCAGTCCCTGTAGTCTATAGTTAATGATCCTAGTGTCTCAGTCCCTGTAGTCCATAGTTAATGATCCTAGTGTCTCAGTCCCCTGTAGTCCATAGTTAATGATCCTAGTGTCTCAGTCCTGTAGTCCATAGTTAATGATCCTAGTGTCTCACCTGCTTCTCTGTGACAGCAAGGGTCTGGGCGCTCCACCTGCCACACGCCACATCCAGCACCTTCATTCCTTTTAGAGCCGTCACCAGCATGGGAATAGTTTGGTCCTCGCTGAAACCTGCAGAGACACGAGGAGGAGAGAACATGGTCAGTCACAGGCCCAGACAGAGACACGGGGGAGAGCGAGAACATGGTCAGTCACAGGCCCAACAGAGACACGGGGAGGGAACATGGTCGGTCACAGGCCCAGACAGAGACACGGAGGAGAGCGAGAACATGGTCGGTCACAGGCCCAGACAGAGACACGGGGAGAGCGAGACATGGCTGGTCACAGGCCCAGACAGAGACACGGGGGAGAGCGGAGAACATGGTCAGTCACAGGCCCAGACAGAGACACGGAGGAGGCGAGAACATGGTCAGTCACAGGCCCAGACAGAGACACGGGGAGAGCAAGAACATGGTCAGTCACAGGCCCAGACAGAGACACGGAGGAGCGAGAACATGGTCAGTCACAGGCCCAGACAGAGACACGGGGGAGAGCAAGAACATGGTCAGTCACAGGCCCAGACAGAGACACGGGGGAGAGCAAGAACATGGTCAGTCACAGGCCCAGACAGAGACACGGAGGAGAGCGAGAACATGGTCAGTCACAGGCCCAGACAGAGACACGGAGGAGAGCGAGAACATGGTCAGTCACAGGCCCAGACAGAGACACGGGGGAGAGCGAGAACATGGTCAGTCACAGGCCCAGACAGAGACACGGGGAGAGCGGAACATGGTCAGTCACAGGCCCAGACTCAAGCCATCATTCTAATACATTAGCTGATGTTTAATATCTACGATAGTGAATTGAAAGCTATGCTTGTCCTTATAATAAAGTCACAGAGTTTAAAGTGCAGGCTCTGAATGGTTAGGTTTAGTCCAGCAGTGGTTAGGGTTAGGTTTAGTCCAGCAGTGGTTAGGGTTAGTCCAGCAGTGGTTAGGGTTAGGTTTGGTCCAGCAGTGGTTAGGGTTAGGTTTAGTCCAGCAGTGGTTAGGTTAGTCCAGCAGTGGTTAGGGTTAGGTTTAGTCAGCAGTGAAGGTTAGGAGTTTAGTCCAGCAGTGGTTAGGTTTAGCCAGCAGTGGTTAGGTTAGGTTTAGTCCAGCAGTGGTTAGGGGGTTAGGTTTGGTCCAGCAGGTTAGGTTTAGGTTTAGTCCAAAGCAGTGTTAGGCTTAGTTTAGTCCAGCAGTGTGTTAGGTTTAGGTTTAGTCCAGCAAGGTGTAGGGTTAGGTTTAGTCCAGCAGTGGTTAGGGTTAGGTTTAGTCCAGCAGTGGTTAGGGTTAGTTTAGTCCAGCAGTGGTTAGGTTAGGTTTAGTCCAGCTGGTGGTTAGGGTTAGGTTTAGTCCAGCAGTGGTTAGGGTTTGAGTTTAGTCCAGCAGTGGTTAGGGTTAGGGTTTTAGTCCAGCAGTGGTTAGGGTTAGTGTTTGAGTCCAGCAGTGGTTAGGGGTTAGTTTAGTCCAGCAGTGGTTAGGTTTGAGTTTAGTCCAGCAGTGGTTAGGGTTAGGTTTAGTCCAGCAGTGGTTAGAGTTAGTTTAGTCCAGCAGTGGTTAGGTTAGGTTTAGTCCAGCAGTGGTTAGGGTTTAGGTTTAGTCCAGCGGTGGTTAGGGTTAGGTTTAGTCCAAGCAGTGGTTAGGTAGATTAGTCCCAGCAGTGGCCCTTAGGTTAGGTTTAGTCCAGCAGTGGTTAGGGTTAGGTTTAGTCCAGCAGTGGTTAGGTTAGGTTAGTCTATGCAGTGGTTAGGTTAGTGTTTAGTCCAGCAGTGGTTAGGGGTTAGGTTTAGTCCAGCAGTGGTTAGGTTAGGTTTAGTCCAGCAGTGGTTAGGGTTAGGTTTAGTCAGCAGTGGTTGAGTTAGTTTAGTCCAGCATGGTTAGGGTTTAGGTTTAGTCCAGCAGTGGTTAGGTTAGGTTTAGTCAGCAGTGGTTAGGGTTAGGTTTAGTCCAGCAGTGGTTTTAGTTTCGTCCAGCAGTGGTTAGGTTAGTTTTAGTCCAGTGTTAGGAGTTTAGTCGTAGGTTAGGGTAGGTTTAGTCCAGCAGTGGTTAGGTTAGCCGAGCATTGTGGTAGACCAGGAGAAACGGGTTAAGGAGAGGAGAACAGGATGCTCACCGTGTCCCAGACGTCCGTAGTTGCCCCTGCCCCAGGTGTACAGCTCTCCGTCAGCTGTGATAGCCGCCGTTGTAGGTGCTCCCGCAGGCTACATGCACCACATGCTTCCCCGGTCTGCTTCCTGTGAACAGCTGTGATCACCGCTGGCTCCTCCAATACCTGGTGGGGAGAGAGGAGAGAACAGGTTATGATACCTAGGACAGGTAGGAGCAGAGTATAGGCTGAGAACAGTTTGCTCTCTGGCAGGATATTGCTGCTGGTGAGCTGTGGCTCACTGGTGACCTAAATGTAACTTATGTGGTCTCAGACAGTAACTGGACTATAATATGAGGTGCAGACTCACTGAACTTAGTAGACATACAGAAGAAATCCGGTCACACATTTCTACTGGTTCATAAATCATTTCCATGTTTTGAGTGTAGTGTAGTAAATTACTTGGTGTCTCCATGCCCCAGGCGGCCCCCGTCTCCACAGCCCCAGGAGAAGACCTCTCCATTGGCCGACAGGGGCCAGATAGTGCGCCCGTCTGGATGAGCTGCCAGCTTCACTATCTTCCTGGAGGTCAGGCATGGACTAGCATGGGAGCCTAGTAGGACAACAAACATCATCCTCATCAGCTTCTACCGTTTTGATTACAGCTGCTATAGGAAAAACTGATTTCCTCGGAGATAAACAACACTGCTCTTTAGTATCACTGTTCCCGATAGTGTCACTGTTTCTAGGCGTTACGTAAATAAAGAGCAGTGATACTAGCAAGAGCAGTGATACTATCAAGAGCAGTGACACTATCAAGAGCAGTGACACTATCTAGAGTAGTGATACTATCAAGAGCAGTGATACTATCAAGAGCAGTGTGTGGGTTTCTTATTTTTCTCATCTTATTCAACTGCAATGGCACCTGCAACAAAGATAGCTCAGATGTGCGAAGTGCCTTTAGATGTAGATTAACATACACTACACGACCAAAAAGTTGTCCTATAGCGTATTGATGCACAGACCGGTTTGGAAACTTTACTTGAACTTCTATAACGGTATTTCAATGTTTGGTTTGTTAAATGGGATCTGCATCTCCACGCGTGTAATGTCTGTTTTTATACTTTACTCTGTTTGCTACTGAGTCGTCTTTCCCCTGTCACACCAAGCCCCGCCCCTGTCACACCAAGCCCTGCCCCTGCCCCATCCGGCCCCGCCCCGTCACACCATAGAGTAAACGAGTCCACAAAAGCACTTTCTTGCCATTCACTCTGCAGTCTGCAGTCGATAGATGCAACAAGATGTTGGTGAAAACAATGCTGTCTTTCCACAAGCCTCTCTAGTAATTCCACTATTAGCTTGTATCTGTCTGCTAGTTTGTCTTTTTTTGTCAGCCTCTAATGCTAATCACAGTTAGCTGGCTTGCTAGCTAGCTAAATGTATGGAGTCAGAGCAAACGTAGCTCGCTAACACAGCCTGGTACCAGTGCTAGTGCAGGCCTGGATCAGCATGTTGATTGTGAAACGGCAATTCTTCTAAATCGGAGGAATAGGCGAGCCATGAATATGTTAACTATAGGTTTGACCCATTTAGTCGACTGGCTGATGGTTTAGGTCGATAATTGGTTATTGGTATGAGATTTCTTAGTCGATAAAAAATATAACGGTGTACAAGACAACTGGTCTGAGTGGACTGATCCATTGTGGAGGCCTGTCTGAGCGGACTGATCCATTGTGGGAGGCCTGTCTGAGCGGACTGATCCGTTGGTCGGGAGGCCTGTCGAGTGGACTGATCCATTGTGGAGGCTTCTGTCTGAGTGGACTGATCCATTGTGGAGGCCTGTCTGAGTGGGACTGATCCATTGTGGAGGCCTGTCTGAGTGGACTGATCCATTGTGGAGGCCTGTCTGAGCGGACTGATCCATTGTGGAGGCCTGTCTGAGTGGACTGATCCATTGTGGTTATATTACGAGGAACAATGGTGCAACTACCAATCATTTTATTTTATACCAGATCCGTCTCCCGGGTTGGAGTAGTGGGCTGCGCTTTCTCCGGGTTGGATAGTGTGCTGCGCTCTCCGGGTTGGATAGGGTCGCTCGCGTTTCTCCCGGGTTGGATATCAGTGGCCGCACGCGTTTCTCCCTTGATAGTGGTGCTCGCTTTCCCGGGGTTGGATAGTAGTGCTGCGCTTTCTCCGGGTTGGATAGTGGTCGCGCTTTCTCCGGTTGGATGAGTCTCGCTTTCTCCGGGTTGAGATGCCTCGGGCGCTTTTCTCCGGTTTGATAGTAGTTGCTGTCTGCTCTTCTGAAACACATCGGTGTGCTGTTGAATTGCAGCTTTTTCGATCATGTTGCTATGCATAATAGCAAAGTTAACCTAGCATATTGGTGTTGAGAACAATGTAGTGGAGGCAGCAGCAGAGTTAGAGACGATAAAGAACAAAGTGAGGAGAGGAAACCCTAATTAGGTATAATCAATATCCTACAAATGTGCATTTGAAATCATCCATGTACGAAATCAGTTCAAAGTTTGGACACCTAATCATTCCAGGGTTTTTCTTTATTTTTACTATTTTCATTGGAAATTTTCATATTTGAGATTCTTCCAAAGTAGCTTCACCTTTGCCTTGATGGCAGCTTTGCAACACTCTTGGCATTCTCTCAACCAACTTCATGAGGTAGTCAACTGAATGCATTTCAATTAACAGGTGTACCTTGTTAAAAAGTTAATTTGTTGGAATTTATTTCTTCTTAATGCGTTTGAGCATAAACAGAAGATAGCCCTATTTGGTAAAGACTAAGTCCATATTCAAATCAAATCAAATCAAATGTTATTGGTACATCGCGACCGAATACAACAGGTGCAGACATTACAGTGAAATGCTACTTAAGCCCTTAACCAACAGTGCATTTATTTTAAACAAAAAGTAAGAATAAAACAACAACAAAAAAGTGTTGAGAAAAAGAGCAGAAGTAAAATAAAGTGACAGTAGGAGACTGCCTATACAGGTCAAAAATAAAGTGACAGTAGGAGGCTATATATACAGGGGTATGCTATGAGTCATGCTTAAGAAATGCGGAACCGCTGTTGAGTAGTTGAGGTAATATAAACATGTGGGTAGAAGTTAAAGTGACTATCAGTAGAATTTAACAGAGGTAGCAGCATGAAAAGGATGGGGTGGGGGGCAGGCAATGAGTCCGGGTAGCCATGATTAGCTGTTCAGAGTCTTATGGCTTGGGGGTGAAGCTGTTGAGAAGTCTTTTGACCTAGACTTGCAGTACCGCTTGCCGTGGGAGTCTTTGACAATTTTGATTACTTTCTCTGTACACCGCTTCGTATAGAGGTCCTGGATGGCAGGGGAGCTGGCCCCAGTGATGTGTACTGGGCCGTACGCACTACCCTCTGTAGTGCCTTGGCTCAGAGGCCAAGCAGTTGGGACCATCCAGAGGGTGATGCAACCAGTCAGGTGCTCTCGATGGTGGCAGCTGTAGAATTTTTTGAGGATCTAGGACCCATGCCAAATCTTTTTAGTCTCCTGAGGGGAATAGGCTTTGTCGTGCCCTCTATTCATTGTCTTGGTGTGTTTGGGACCATGATAGTTCGGTTGAGTGATGTGGACACCAAGGAACTTGAAGCTCTCAACCTGTTCCACTACAGCCCTCGATGAGAGACTGGGGCGTGGCTCAGTCCTCTTTTTTTTTCCTGTAGTCCACAATCATCTCCTTTGTCTTGGTCACGTTGAGGGAGAGGTTGTTGTCCTGGCACCACACGGCCAGATCTCTGACCTCCTCCTATAGGCTATCTCATCGTTGTTAGTGATCAGGCCTACCACTGTTGTGTCGGTCGGCAAACTTAATGATGGTGTTGCAGTTGTGCCTGGCCAATGCAGTCAATGGGTGAACAGAGAGCAGGAGGGGGACTGAGCACGACACTCGAGAGGCCCCCGTGTTAGAGGATCAGTGTGGCAGATGTGTTGTTACCTACCCTTACCACCTGGGGGCGGCCCGTCAGAAGTCCAGGATCCAGTTGCAGAGGGAGGTGTTGAGTCCCAGGATCCTTAGCTTAGTGATGAGCTTAGAGGGCACTATGGTGTTGAATGCTGAGCTGTAGTCAGTGAATAGCACTCTCACGTAGGTGTTCCCTCTTGTCCAGTGGGAAAGGGCAGTGGAGTGCGATAGAGTTGCATCATCTGTGGATCTGTTAAGGGCGGTATGCAAATTCGGGAGGGTCTAGGGTTTCTGGGATTATGCTGTTGATGAGCCATGACCAGTCTTTTTCAGGAAGCACTTCATGGCTACAGACGTCAGAGCATATGGGTCGGAAGTCATTTAGGCAGGTTATCTTAGAGTTCTTGGGCACGGGACTATGGTGGTCTGCTTGAAACATGTGGTATTACAGACTCCCAGTCAGGGGACACTGTTGAAAATGTCAGTGAAGACACTTGCCAGTTGGTCAGCACATGCCGGAGTACACGTCCTGGTAATCCGTCCTGGCCCCTGCGGCCTTGTGGAATGTTGACCTGCTTAAAGTCTTACTCACATCGGCCACGGAGAGCGTGACCAGCATAGTCGCCTGGAACAGCTGGTGCTCTCATGCATGCTTCAGTGTTGCTTGCCTCGGCTTGAGCATAGAAGTGGTTTAGCTCGTCTGGTAGGCTTGTGTCACTGGGCAGCAGCTCGCGGCTGGTGCTTCCCTTTGTAGTCTGTAATAGTTTTCAAGCCCTGCCATGCATCCGACGACGCCAGAGCCAGTGTAGTATGATTCAATCTTAGACCTCTATTGACTTTCTTGCCTGTTTGATGGTTCTGTCGGAGGTCTGAAGTGAGATTTTGATAGCGTCGTAGTTTAGAGTCCCATTCCTTGAAAGGCAGCTCTACCTTTAGCTCAGTGCGGATGTTTCCTGTAATCCATGGCTTCTGGTTGGGGTACTATGCGTACGGGTCACTGTGGGGACGACATCATCGATGCACTTTATTGATGAAGCCAGTGACTGATGTGGTGTACTCCTCAATGCTGTCTGAAGAATTCCCGGAACATGTTCCCAGTCTGTGCTAGCAAAAACAGTCCTGTAGCTTAGCATCTGCGTCATCCTGACCACTTTTTATTAACCGAATCACTGGTGCTTCCTGCTTCAGTTTTGCTTATAAGCAGGAATCAGGAGGATAGAGTTATGGTCAGATTTTGCCACAATGGAGGGCGCGAGGAGAGCTTTGTATGCGTCTCTGTGTGGAGATAAAGGTGGTCTAGAGTTTTTTCCCCTCTGGTTGCACATTTAACATGCTGGTAGAAATTAGGGTAGAACGGATTTAAGTTTCCCTGCATTAAAGTCCCCCCATACTAGGGAGCGTGCATCTGGATGAGCGTTTTCCTGTTGATTAATGGCCTTGTACAACTCATTCAGTGCAATCTTAATGCCAGCATTGGTTTGTGGTGGTAAATAGACAACTATGAAAAATATAGATGAAAACTCTCTCTTGGTAAATAGTGTGGTCTACAGCTTATCATAAGATACTCTACCTCAGATGCGCAAAACCTACGACTTCCTTAGTATTTGATTTTGTGCACCAGCTGTTGTTTACAAATATACATGACTATGCGCCTTGTCTTACCAGAGCTGACGAGACGTTCTGCCTGCGAAGGTAGCGTATAGCCTGCTAGCTGAATGTTGTCATTATTGTGCGTTCAGCCAAGACTCCGTGAAACATAAGATATTACAGTTTTTAATGTCCCGTTGGTAGGATAAACCGTAATCTTAAATCGCCAATTATTATTCTCAAAAAGGGATTGAACGTTAACTAATAGGATTGATGGGAGAGGCAGTTTACCCGTCGCCGTCGATCACACAAGGCACCGGATCTCGTCACGATATCGTCTCTTCCTCACGCAATGACGGACTGGAGCGCGGTGTCTGTAGAATATCCTCGTGACCGCCTTGAAGAAAAAGTCTGCGTCCAAGCGAGGTGAGTAATGGCTGTCCCTGATATCCAGGAAGCTCTCTTTGGTTATAAGAGACGGTTACAGAGAAACATTATGTACAAAATAAATTACAAAATAACTTGGCGGAAAAACACAATAATAGTACAATTGGTTAGAGGCTGTAAAAACGGCAGCCATCTTCTTCCGGCGCTGTTCTGATACGTATTCTGATACATATTATAGCAAGAACACGGCTCAAATAAGCAAGAGAAACAACAGTCATCATTACTTTGAAGACATGAAGGTCAGCATCACGGAACATTTCAAGAACTTTGAAAGTTTATTCAAGTGCAGTTCGCAAAAACCATCAAGCGCTATAGATGAAACTGGCTCTCATGAGGGACCGCCACAGGAAAGGAAGACCCAGAGTTACCTCTGCTGCAGAGGAAGTTCATTTACAGTTACCAGCCTCAGAAATTGCAGCCCAAATAAATGCTTCACAGAGTTCAAGGCAACAGACACATCTCAACATCAACTGTTCAGAGGAGACTGCGTGAATCAGGCCTTTCATGATCAAATTGCCACAAGAAACCACTACTAAAGGACACCAATAAGAAGAAGAGACTTGCTTGGGCCAAGAAACACGAGCAATGGACATTAGACTTGTGGAAATCTGTCCTTTGGTCTGGATTCCAAATTTGAGATTTTGGTTCAACCACCGTGTCTTTGTGAGATGCGGTGTGGGTGAAACGGATGATCTCCATATGTGTAGTTCCACCGTGAAAGCATGCGAGGAGGAGGTGTTATGGGTGTGGGGGTGCTTGCTAACGGCAGTCTGTGATTTATTTAGAAATTCCAGGGCACACTTAACCAGCATGGCTACCACAGCATTCTGCAGCGACACACTATCCCATCAGGTTTGCACTTAGTGGGACTATCATTTGTTTTCAACAGGACAATGACCCAACACACTCCAGGCTGTGTAAGGGCTATTTGACCAGAAGGAGAGATGGTGGAGTGCTGCATCAGATGACCTGGCCTCCACACAATCACCCGACCTCCAACCCAACAGATGGTTTGGGATGAGTCGGACCTCAGAGTGAAGGGAAGCAGCCAACAAATTGCTCAGCATATGTGGGAACTCCTTCAGACTGTTGAAAAACCATTCCAGGTGAAGCTGGTTGAGAGAATGCCAAGAGTGTGCAAAGCTGTCACCGAGGCGTAAGGGTGGCTACTTTGAAGAAAGATATTTGTATTTGTTAACACTTTTGGTTAGTACATGATTCATAAGTGCTATATTCATAGTGTTGAGGCTCTGCACTTCATACTCTATGACAGAAATAGTAAAATAAAGAAAAAACCCTTGAATGAGCAGGTGTGTCAAACTATTGACTGGTAATGTATATCTATTAGAGCTAGATAGACCTTGCTAATCTGCTTCTGTGTTGATGAAGTTTATTGTACGAGGATACCAAGCACCACCAACAATTCCCCAAAAAACTGCTAAGTGCTGTAATAACAATTTATTGAAGTAGAGAACAGCCTCTCTGGTATTATTTATAATTTTCACTGTAGTGTTTTTTACACAGTTCCAAATTATTATTATTATTATTATAATAACCTCCTTTTCTTGATCTCATTATTATTATGATAATCACTGCAATAAGAAATGTCATTACTACAGAAGACTTAGGTATAGCAGCCTTTGCATAATCACCATGGAGCCGTAGACCTGCAGAGCGCTTCCTGTTTGGTCTTGAAACAACTGCAACATACTGAGGCCTGTAGTTCAATATAGGCTTCTGTATCAAATCAATCATTTATTCGCTCATGTCAACACACAGCACAAGCCAAGCATGTGAACATCTAGCATTTGAAGTTTGAAAAATAAAATAAAGTTAACAATAGCAACAATTAAGCAATGAAACAATAACAGGTCAAACCGCTCCATTTTCGAATTGTATTCATGAATGTGACTGTTTGTAGTTTTAGGTAACAAACGCATAGCAAAAAAACGCGCAGAATTCATAACAGACTCCCTGGTACGCTTATAATTTATTGACGTTATTTCAATGTCTCAAACTGAGCCAGAAAATGATACAATCTAACAGCACCTGTTTGGCATCGCCGGCCTACTTTAATGATAGATGAGAGGGTTGTGAAATAGGGAATGTTTTCCCAACAAATTAGGGGTATTAATAAGAACTTTTCAGTTGAAATGAACGAGAATTATGTTGCAGCTTCAGTAACATGGACAGCGATGACTGTTGGGATGGTCCGTAGGAGGAGAGAGAGACAACACACTGTTGATGGTGGAGGAGAGAGACAACACACTGCTGACAGGTGGAGGAGAGATACCACACTGATGATGGGTGGTGGAGGAGAGAGAGACAACACACTGTTGATGTGTGGTGGAGGAGAGAGAGAAACACACTGTTGATGTGTGGTGGAGGAGAGAGATACCACACTGTTGATGTGGAGGAGAGAGAGAGAAACACTGATGATGGTGTGGAGGAGAGAGAGACAACACACTGTTGATGTGTGGAGGAGAGAGAGGCACACACTGTTGATGTGGTGGAGGAGAGACAACACACTGAGAAAGAGCTGAGGAGGAGAGAGAGAGACAACGATGACAGTCGCACAGTCACTGTCTTTTACAGTCTGAGCTGTAAGTGGGGTTGGTGTGAGGGTTGTGGAAGCAGTGAGGCTGGTGTGTAGGAGGCGGTAAGTGCTGTAAGGGTTGGTGAGGTTGGTGTGAGGGTTGGTGGTGCTGGTGAGGTTGGTGAGGCTGGGTGAGGGTTGGTGAGGGTTGAGGAGGGTTGGGGGTGAGGATCAGGAGGGTTGGTGTGAGGGTTGGTGCACAGTGGGCACAGTGAGGTCAGTGAGGGCTGGGTGAGGTTGCAGTGTAAGGCGGGTGTGAGGGCTGCGAGGCCAGGAGGCTGGGTGTAAGGGGTTGTGTAAGGGCTGGCAGGAGGGCTGCGAGGGCTGGTGGGAGGCTGGGTGGAGGCTGGTGCAAGGGCTGGGTGGGAGGGCTGCGTGGGCGCTGGGTGAGGCCAGGAGGTTGGCAGAGGCTGGTGAGGACAGGAGGGAGGTGAGGCTGGTGGAGGTTGGTGAGGCTGGTGAGGGCTGGAGGCAGGCTGGTGTGAGGCTGGGTGGCGGCGAAAGGGTTGGTGTAAGGGCTGGTGCAAGGGCTGGTGAGGTGTGACCCAGGTGCGGTGCAGGAGGCAGTTGGGTGCAGGCAGCAGGCAGAGATGGTGAAACAAGGATCATGCATTTGTAATCAAGCCACAGGATACAAAACAACGGATCAAACAACAAAGGAAAGAAAGTGAGCAAATAAGTCTCCAAAACATATTGACACAAAATAATAATAGTAATTAATGAATGAAATAATAAAGAAACAGGAGAATGATCAAAAGATCCATCAGACACTGATTAGTACTGATTAGTAAAACGGAAACAAGGGAACACAGGGAAATGAGGGTATACATACACAGGTCAAACAGATACAGGGTGACAACAATAGGATAATGATAAGTTCAGACTGGAGTGAGGAGGTGCTAAGGTTGTCGAGGATGACACCAGTAACGCCCGAACTGCGACTCTCCGTAACAGTGCCAAGCTGACGGAGGCGCTTGCAGGAAGATGGCGAACGCCTTCAAAACCTGGAGGTGAACTGAGGCCTCATCCGACATCACATCTTGGGGAAGCTGGTGACCAGAAACTTACTGCACTACTAACTTAGCCGCCTCCAGGCCGGGCTGGAGTTTAGGAAGGGAATGAAGTTGGAAACAGCCTTCCAGAACCGTCCAACAATGATTAGACATGACTGTATCCACTGAGGGGCAGAAAGTGAAAATGAAACTGTAGCAGATGTGGACCAGGGCTGGGGATAGGCAGGGCCTGCACCAGGGCGCCAGGGAGGGCAGGGCTCGGGACCAGCACTTGGGGATAGGCAGGTCGGAGCAGCCCTCTGCCGCCGGCTGACTGAGTTCGTGGTGTGCGCACATCGGGCGGCGGCCGAAGGGCGCGCGTATCCCCTCTGTGCAGATGGCTACCAGAACTTCCCACGTGAGGAACTCCACCATTCTGCGCCTGACCTTAACGCCTGAAGCAATCCACCTCCACAATGAACGGCAGGGACGGATCAGGATGCCTTAGACCGCCGATGTAATGCGCTCAGCGCATCAAATGCTGCCTTCACTCCATGGGGCCCAGCTAAGGACAAGTGCCTGCCTGGGTGAGGGCTGTCAG
>NW_025536025.1:0-71458 GCF_020615455.1 Coregonus clupeaformis | reverse complement strand
GATCTCTCACTGGCTCCGTTCATCTTTTCCTCGATTCTACCAGTCTCCCAGTCCCTGCCGCTGAAAACATTGCAACGATCCCGGCAGTCTGAGTCGGGTCCTGTCTGTGGACTAGTTTTTCTCTGCTCGGGATTCTCCAGTTTCGAGGGTTCTGGAACGCTCCGGGAGCTTCTCTGATTTCCACCTGCATCCCACCAGCAATCTGCACACCTGGTCCTGACCACCTCTTCTTAGGCCTGGCCTAACATCCACTCCCCTGCGCTTCTGGATCGTTAGCCATGAACAGTAGGTTTACCAGAGTATCATCTAGAGCCTGTTAGTTTTGTTGTTGTTTTTTGCAATTTTGCTGGTTTGTTGGTTACTTACCTCCGTTTTGTTCCATCTGCAGTCAATCTGCCCAACCTTTCATCCAACCTCTGCCTGGTGGCCGCTGTCACCCAGGATGGGATCAACCACTGCACCCTAACAACCCAACCAACGCCCGCTCTGTTCCCTGGATGATTCAGACTACTCTGAATTTGTAAAAAACACTCACCTTCGTTTCAACTTACCTTGTCCTGGTCTGCTTCTGGGTTCTGGCTTAGCAACTGTGTGACAGAACGATCTGGCTAAAAATGAACCCAGCGACCTGGGATTTTCCATGCCATTACTCAAGCAGGAGAAGATGTTGTTTCATCATAGCACGGCATTACAGGAGATTTGTTACAAACTGAACCTTTCTAATGTCGACGAGGTCCAGAACTAATCAAGTAAGTTTCCGTGAGGATCCACGTTTCTTACCTGTCACCGCCGCTTCTGAAGCTGTGTCCTTCCGTGGAGCCCATGTCTCACGCCTGGATGGGAATAATATGAGGGAGCTGGGAAGATGCCGTTCTTCCCTTATGCAGTGTGGATTAGTGTTCACCTACAGCCCTACTGAGGTTGTAACAGACAAAGCTAGGACAGCTTTGTGATTGCTGCTGCGTGGTCGAGCTACTGAGGGCTTCACGCTTGGGGAACTACAGATCCCTGGCAAAGGCTTTCATACCAGGGGTTCACGTCGATGAGGTGTCACCATTCCGGTCCGGAGGACGCTAGGCGCTGCTGCCGGGCGGAACTCTCGCGAGCGTGGCCGACTTTCGCAATCAGTGTTCAAGACGCGGTCAGGAGTGGGTGGAATGAGGATTCTGCAGCGTGGCTTACCAGGTCTGTCGGGCAGCTTGGTGATGAGCTGATCTCCTATCCGAGCCTAGTGACCCGGGACAGCTTGGCAGCTTCCTGTTTCATTCGGGGTGGATAACGAAACCGAGAGCGAAGGAGGGGAGAAGCAATGGGTTCCGCTCCAACCGATCAGCTTCAAGGTTCCAGCCGGGTCGCCGAACCGCGCTGCCTGCCAAAGCTGGGAGGATTCTTTAGCGAGCCAGTTTGACCCTCTCAATACCTCTGTCAGGACCCCTGCTTCCGCTACCCTTTATGAACAGGAACTGTATTTAGCGATTAACGCTTGTCGATTCAGGTGCCGATGGCTTTCTAGATGCCGAGTTGGTGGGAACAGCTGGGGTTTCCATGAGCAATTGTCGAAAGCCATTGAAGTTACCACTCTGGACGGCAGTAGTCTGGCACGTATCACGAAAGCGAGGACTGTCCGCAGATGCTGTTGTCAGAATCATCTTGAGATGATTTCATTCTTCATTCTGCCTCGCTCTTCCCATGTTCCTCTGGTCCTTGATGCCCCTGGCTGAAGAACACAACTCACGCCTGAATGGGTGACGGGCAAGCAACAGCTGGAGCCCCTGATTGTCATGCTAACTGTCTCAAGACTGCCTGCCCCCATTCGGTTCCCAGTCAGGTGATTGAGGTCTAAACCCCAGATTTGTCCTTGGTTCCCGAGACATATCAATGCATTTGGGGAAGCTTTTCAGGCAAGCAGAAAGGCCTCTGTCACCCCTCCCCACCGACCATATGATTGTGCCATCAACCTGTTCCCTGAGCTGCCCCACCCAGTGGGGAAGGTTATACAGCATCTCCCACTTGAACGGAGTGCTTTGAGACCCCTAAGCATCAAGGAGTCCTGGCTGCTGGTCTTGCCTGTCCTTCGTCATCACCCCTCTGGGGTGGGATTCTCTTTGTGGGTAAGAAGGATGGCCTTCGACCGTGTATTGATTATCGGGGTTGAATGACATCACGGTCAAGAACAAGTATCCTGCTCCTGATATGTTCTATTTTTGGACTTTAGAAAGCGGCGGTGTTCACTAAGCTAGACCTACGCAATGCGATCACATGGTCCGATCATAGGGACGAGTGGTTGACGGTTTCATTACACCGGCGGGTCAGCTTCGGTATCAGGTGATGCCGCTTGACTGACCAATGCTCCAGCGGTATTCAAGAGTATGGTGAACGACGGCCCTGAGTAGATATGATCGGTCTCTTTTTGTGTTTGTTTACCCGGATGACATTCTGATCTTTCTCAAGGAACCTTCCGACCACGTCCAGCATGTCCGGTTGTTCTGCAGCTGATTGTTGAGACCGCCTGTTCATGGCCGGTAGCGTGAGTTTCACGCCACACGACATCCTTTCGGCATTCCCAGGGGGAGAGATTAGGATGGACCAGGAGAAGGTTAGAGCGGTTCTGGAATGGGGCTCAACTGCACGAGATTGCAGCCCAGAGATTTTTGGGGTTTGGCACTCTACCATTCATCCGGATTACAGCCGTGGTGGCCGGCCTAATCAGTTTTGACTTCCAGTGGTCAGACTTTCAAGTGAACTGGAGGCGACTGAGAGCTTTCTGGATTTGAAGAGGCGATTCACCAACGCATCCTATCTTCTCAACCGACACGCCTCGTCAGTTTCGCTGCTGAAGTGGACGCGCCTGATGTGGGAGTTGCCTTATCCTGTCGCAGCGACCCACTTGACAGTAAACTCCATCCCTGCTCACTACTCGCCGCCTTTCGCCATGTGAAGAGGAATTACGTATGTGGTGCAATCGATTTCACAGAAACTTGCCTTTATGAGTGGCGACTGGTTGAGGGGGCGGAGTAACCGCTTATTGTCTGGACTGACCACAAGAATCTTGCTTACGTGCAATCAAGCAACGCCTCAACTCCCCGCCAGGGCCAGGTGGGATGGTTTTCGATTCCATTCAAGTTTTCCCTGACGTTCGACTGGATCTAAGAACGGTAAGGAAGTGACGCCTTTTGTTCTCGGATGTTCTCTCAAGATGCGAGGAGAGGTGGTCCAAGACCCACAATTCTCCTCGAACTGCGGCTGCGGGAGCTGTTAGGTGGAAGATTGAGGAGGAGGTGATGGCGGTTGACGCAGCTCCGGCCCGTAACGGTCCATCCCGTCGGTTGTTTGTGCCTGAGTCGGTTTTCACCTGCGGTCCTCAAATGGTCCCACGCCAGCAAGATGGCTTGTCACCCTGGCGTGGCCTGGATTTATGGCGCTTTTTCGCAGATCGCTTTTGTATTTGCTATTATCGAGATTACTCGGGTTATGCTGCTGCCTGTCCAGTGTGTGCGCAGAATATGAAAACAACTTGCCCAGCTCTGACCACTACCCCCTTCCTATTCCTCTGCCACTATGGGTTTTTTCGATTCGGCCTGACTTTGTCACTGGGCTGCCCGCTTTCTGAGGGGAACACGGCCGTTTTGACTATCGTGGTACAGATTCAGTGCTCCGCCCACTTTGTGCCAACTGCTGCTCCTCTGCCTCGGAGACGTCCGAGATCCTGGTTAGAAGGCTTGCGGGGTCCACGGGTTGCCTAAAGACATCGCCTGACCATGGGTCTCACATCTCTGCTGTCCGAGTCCTCTGTTTGGCCATTGAGCTACAGTCAGTCTCACATCTGGTTTTCACCCCCAATCTAATGGTCAGGCGTGGAGAGAGCCAACCAGAAGATGGAATCCACGCTACTTGCCTGGCCTCTCCAACCCAACCTCCTGGGTCTCTGAAGTTGCTCGGCCGAGTATGCCCACAATACTCTCTGATCGCCACTGGGATGTCTCCTTCCAGTGCCTGTATGGCTACCAACTCCCTTGTAGGAGAAGGAGCCTCTGGTGCCTGTTCAGGCTCATATCACACACTGATCTCCGGTATCGCCAAAAAAGGCACTAGAGTTTCCCGGACCGGTATCAGCTCCACGACCGCCGCTGGATCCCCGCCTCCCACCTACACCATCGGAGATAGGGTCTGGTTGGCCACACGGATCTTCTCACGAACTGAGCTCCAGGAAGCAGCACTGGAAGTTCATTGGTCCGCTTTGGTGGTGGAGAAGGTGATCAACTGGGTGGCAGTTCGACTCAGTCCCCGAGGACGCTCAGAGTCCATCCCACCTTTCATGTCTCCTGCCTCAAGCCGGTTTTCCTGTAGTCCTCTGTTGCCTCCTCCGCCTCCCCTCCTCCTCCTCCCTCGTGGATGATCGGGAGGTCCTGCCTACACGTGGGAAGCACGTATCATGGATTCCCAGACGGCGGGCCGGGTTTCCAGTATCTCGTGGACTGGGAGGGGATATGGTCCTGGAAGAGAGGAGCTGGATTCTCGCGCGACAGATCCTGATGACCTCATCCGGTGACTTCACTGCCGAGATCCTGGCGCCCTCCGGGAGTCCGCCTGCATGCCTTGTTTCCCATGAATATTGTCTAAAATCATGTTTTAGGCAAAATCCACAATGCAACTAGTTATGCATATGACGGAATACAACGTATTTTTATAACAAACGAGAAAAATATTTTTTACACATTTTGCATGAAAAGGGTCTAAAATATATTTTTTTACGTTCAGCACTAGACGGACAGATGTAGAATACAATATACAAGGGTTTTCAAATGTGATTTTAAAAAACCTGATTCCCATGAATATTGTCTAAAATCATGTTTTAGGCAAAATCCACAATGCAACTAGTTCGGCATATGAAGGGATACACCATTTTTTATAACAAACGAGACAAATATTTTTTATACATTTTGCATGAAAAAGGTCTAAAATAAAAAAAAATACGTTCAGCACTAGACGGACAGATGTAGAATACAATTTACAAGGGTTTTCAAATGTGATTTAAAAAACCTGTTTTCATGAATATTGTCTAAAATCATGTTTTAGGCAAAATCCACAATGCAACTAGTTCAGCAAATGAAGGAATACAACGTTTTTTTATAACAAACAATAACAATATTTTTTATACATTTTGCATGAAAAGGGTCTAAAATATTTTTTTTACGTTCAGCACTAGAAGGATATATCTAGAATACAACATACAAGTTTTTTCAAATGTGATTTTTTTAAAAGCTTTTTTCAATGAATATTTTCTAAAATCATGTTTTAGGCTAAATCCACAATGCAACTAGTTCGGCATATGAAGGGATAGAGAGTTTTTTTATAACAAACGAGAAAAATATTTTTTATACATTTTGCATGAAAAGGGTCTAAAATATTTTTTTTTACGTTCAGCACTTGAAGGACATATGTAGAATACAATACAAGGGGTTTTTCAAATGTGATTTAAAAAAAAGCTTTTTTCAATGAATATTTTCTAAAATCATGTTTTAGGCTGAATCCACAATGCAACTAGTTCGGCATATGAAGGGATACAAAGTTTTTTTATAACAAACGAGAAAAATATTTTTTACACATTTTGCATGAAAAGGGTCTAAAATATATTTTTTTACGTTCAGCACTAGACGGACAGATGTAGAATACAATATACAAGGGTTTTCAAATGTGATTTTTAAAAACCTGATTCCATGAATATTGTCTAAAATCATGTTTTAGGCAAAATCCACAATGCAACTAGTTCGGCATATGAAGGGAGTACACCGTTTTTTATAACAAACGAGAAACATATTTTTATACATTTTGCATGAAAAGGGTCTAAAATAGTTTTTTTAACGTTCAGCACTAGAAGGACATATGTAGAATACAATATACAAGTGTTTTCAAACGTGATTTTTAAAAAATCTTTTTTCAATGAATATTTTCTAAAATCATGTTTTAGGCTAAATCCACAATGCAACTAGTTCGGCATATGAAGGGATACAAAGTTTTTTTATAACAAACGTGAAAAATATTTTTATACATTTTGCATGAAAAGGGTTCTAAAATAGTTTTTTTAACGTTCAGCACTTGAAGGACATATGTAAAATCCGATATACAAGCGTTTCAAATGTGATTTTTTTAAAAAGGTTTTTTCCAATGAATATTGTCTAAAATCATGTTTTAGGCAAAATCCACAATGCAACTAGTTCGGCATATGAAGGGATACACCATTTTTTATAACAAACGAGACAAATATTTTTTATACATTTTGCATGAAAAGGGTCTAAAATAAAAAAATAATCGTTCTGCACTAGACGGACAGATGTAGAATACAATTTACAAGGGTTTTCAAATGTGATTTAAATAAACCTGTTTTTCATGAATATTGTCTAAAATCATGTTTTAGGCAAAATCCACAATGCAACTAGTTCAGCAAATGAAGGAATACAACGTTTTTTTATAACAAACAAGAACAAAATTTTTTCATACATTTTGCATGAAAAGGGTCTAAGATATTTTTTTACGTTCAGCACTAGAAGGACATATCTAGAATACAACATACGAGTTTTTTCAAATGTGATTTTTTTTAAAAAGCTTTTTTCAATGAATATTTTCTAAAATCATGTTTTAGGCTAAATCCACAATGCAACTAGTTCGGCATATGAAGGGATAGAGCGTTTTTTTATAACAAACGAAAAAAATATTTTTATACATTTTGCATGAAAAGGGTCTAAAATATTTTTTTTAACGTTCAGCACTTGAAGGACATATGCAGAATACAATACAAGGGTTTTCAAATCGTGATTTAAAAAAACCTTTTTTCAATTAATATTGTCTAAAATCATGTTTTAGGCTAAATCCACAATACAACTAGTTCGACATATGAAGGGAGACACACGTTTTTTATAACAAACGAGAAAAATATTTTTTTACACATTTTTCATGAATAGGGTCTAAAATATATTTTTTACGTTCAGCACTAGACGGACAGATGTAGAATAAAATATACAAGGGTTTTCAAATGTGATTTAAAAAAAACCTGTTTCCCATGAATATTGTCTAAAATCATGTTTTAGGCAAAATCCACAATGCAACTAGTTCGGCATATGAAGGGAGACACCGTTTTTTATAACAAACGAGAAACATATTTTTTCTACATTTTGCATGAAAAGGGTCTAAAATATTTTTTTTTACGTTCAGCACTAGAAGGACATATGTAGAATACAACATACAAGTGTTTTCAAATGTGATTTTTAAAAAGCTTTTTTCAATGAATATTTTCTAAAATCATGTTTTAGGCAAAATCCACAATGCAACTAGTTCGGCATATGAAGGGATACAACGTTTTTTTTATAACAAACGTGAAAAATATTTTTTATACATTTTGCATGAAAAGGTCTAAAATATTTTTTTAACGTTCATCACTAGAAGGACATATGTAGAATACAATATACAAGGGTTTTCAAATGTGATTTTTAAAAAAACCTTTTTTCAATTAATATTGTCTAAAATCATGTTTTAGGCAAAATCCACAATGCAACTAGTTCGGCAAATGAAGGGATACACCATTTTTTTATAACAAACAAGACAAATATTTTTTATACATTTTGCATGAAAAGGGTCTAAAATAAAAATTTTTACGTTCAGCACTAGACGGACAGATGTAGAATACAATATACAAGGGTTTTCAAATGTGATTTTAAAAAACGTTTTTTTCATGAATATTGTCTAAAATCATGTTCTAGGCAAAATCCACAATGCAACTAGTTCAGCAAATGAAGGAATACAACGTTTTTTTTATAACAAACAAGAACAATATTTTTTATACATTTTGCATGAAAAGGGTCTAAAATATTTTTTTAACGTTCAGCACTAGAAGGATATATCTAGAATGCAACATACAAGTTTTTTCAAATGTGATTTTTTTAAAAGCTTTTTTCAATGAATATTTTCTAAAATCATGTTTTAGGCTAAATCCACAATGCAACTAGTTCGGCATATGAAGGGATAGAGCGTTTTTTTATAACAAACGAGAAAAATATTTTTTATACATTTTGCATGAAAAGGGTCTAAAATATTTTTTTTAACGTTCAGCACTTGAAGGACATATGTAGAATACAATACAAGGGTTTTCAAATGTGATTTAAAAAAAACCTTTTTTCAATTAATATTGTCTAAAATCATGTTTTAGGCAAAATCCACAATACAACTAGTTCGGCATATGAAGGGAGACACCGTTTTTTATAACAAACGAGAAAAATATTTTTTACACATTTTGCATGAAAAGGGTCTAAAATATATTTTTTTACGTTCAGCACTAGACGGACAGATGTAGAATAAAATATACAAGGGTTTTCAAATGTGATTTAAAAAAAACCTGTTTCCATTGAATATTGTCTAAAATCATGTTTTAGGCAAAATCCACAATGCAACTAGTTCGGCATATGAAGGGATACACCGTTTTTTATAACAAACGAGACAAATATTTTATATACATTTTGCATGAAAAGGTTCTTTAATAAAAAAAAATTACGTTCAGCACTAGAAGGACATATGTAGAATACAATATACAAGGGTTTTCAAATGTGATTTAAAAAAAAGTTTTTTTCAATTAATATTGTCTAAAATCGTGTTCTAGGCGAAATCCACAATGCAACTAGTTCGGCATATGAAGGAATACAAAGTTTTTATTAACAAACAAGAAAAATATTTTTTATACATTTTGCATGAAAAGGGTCTAAAATATTTTTTTTAGCGTTCAGCACTAGAAGGACATATGTAGAATACAATATACTTGGGTTTTCAAATGTGATTTAAAAAAAACCTGTTTCCCATGAATATTGTCTAAAATCATGTTTTAGGCAAAATCCACAATGCAACTAGTTCGGCATATGAAGGAATACAACGTTTTTTTATAACAAACGAAAAAATATTTTTTACACATTTTGCATGAAAAGGTTCTAAAATATTTTTTTTTACTTTCAGCACTAGACGGACAGATGTAGAATACAATATACAAGGGTTTTCAAATGTGATTTTTAAAAAACCTGTTTCCCATGAATATTGTCTAAAATCATGTTTTAGGCAAAATCCACAATGCAACTAGTTCGGCATATGAAGGGATACACCATTTTTTATAACAAACGAGACAAATATTTTTATACATTTTGCATGAAAAGGGTCTAAAATAAAAAAATTTTTATCGTTCAGCACTAGACGGACAGATGTAGAATACAATTTACAAGGGTTTTCAAATGTGATTTAAAAAAACCTGTTTTTCATGAATATTGTCTAAAATCATGTTTTAGGCAAAATCCACAATGCAACTAGTTCAGCAAATGAAGGAATACAACGTTTTTTTATAACAAACAATAACAATATTTTTATACATTTTGCATGAAAAGGGTCTAAAATATTTTTTTACGTTCAGCACTAGAAGGATATATCTAGAATACAACATACAAGTTTTTTCAAATGTGATTTTTTTAAAAGCTTTTTTCAATGAATATTTTCTAAAATCATGTTTTAGGCTAAATCCACAATGCAACTAGTTCGGCATATGAAGGGATAGAGAGTTTTTTTATAACAAACGAGAAAAATATTTTTTATACATTTTGCATGAAAAGGGTCTAAAATATTTTTTTTTACGTTCAGCACTTGAAGGACATATGTAGAATACAATACAAGGGTTTTCAAATGTGATTTAAAAAAAAAGCTTTTTTCAATGAATATTTTCTAAAATCATGTTTTAGGCTGAATCCACAATGCAACTAGTTCGGCATATGAAGGGATACAAAGTATTTTTATAACAAACGATAAAAATATTTTTTACACATTTTGCATGAAAAGGGTCTAAAACATATTTTTTTACGTTCAGCACTAGACGGACAGATGTAGAATACAATATACAAGGGTTTTCAAATGTGATTTTTAAAAAACCTGATTCCCATGAATATTGTCTAAAATCATGTTTTAGGCAAAATCCACAATGCAACTAGTTCGGCATATGAAGGGAGACACCGTTTTTTATAACAAACGAGAAACATATTTTTTATACATTTTGCATGAAAAGGGTCTAAAATAGTTTTTTTAACGTTCAGCACTAGAAGGACATATGTAGAATACAACATACAAGTGTTTTCAAACGTGATTTTTTAAAAATCTTTTTTCAATGAATATTTTCTAAAATCATGTTTTAGGCTAAATCCACAATGCAACTAGTTCTGCATATGAAGGGATACAAAGTTTTTTTATAACAAACGTGAAAAATATTTTTTATACATTTTGCATGAAAAGGTTCTAAAATAGTTTTTTAACGTTCAGCACTAGAAGGACATATGTAAAATCCGATATACAAGCGTTTTCAAATGTGATTTTTTAAAAAGGTTTTTTCAATGAATATTGTCTAAAATCATGTTTTAGGCTAAATCCACAATGCAACTAGTTCGGCATATGAAGGGATACACCATTTTTTATAACAAACGAGACAAATATTTTTTATACATTTTGCATGAAAAGGGTCTAAAATAAAAAAAAATACGTTCTGCACTAGACGGACAGATGTAGAATACAATTTACAAGGGTTTTCAAATGTGATTTAAAATAAACCTGTTTTTCATGAATATTGTCTAAAATCATGTTTTAGGCAAAATCCACAATGCAACTAGTTCAGCAAATGAAGGAATACAACGTTTTTTTATAACAAACAAGAACAAAAATTTTTATACATTTTGCATGAAAAGGGTCTAAAATATTTTTTTTACGTTCAGCACTAGAAGGATATATCTAGAATACAACATACAAGTGTTTTCAAACCTGATTTTTTAAAAAGCTTTTTTCAATGAATATTTTCTAAAATCATGTTTTAGGCTAAATCCACAATGCAACTAGTTCGGCATATGAAGGGATACAGAGTTTTTTTATAACAAACGAGAAAAATATTTTTTATACATTTTGCATGAAAAGGGTCTAAAATTTTTTTTAACGTTCAGCACTTGAAGGACATATGTAGAATACAATATACAAGGGTTTTTCAAATGTGATTTAAAAAAACCTTTTTTCAATTAATATTGTCTAAAATCATGTTTTAGGCAAAATCCACAATGCAACTAGTTCGGCATATGAAGGGATACACCGTTTTTTATAACAAACGAGAAAAATATTTTTTACACATTTTGCATGAAAAGGGTCTAAAATATATTTTTTTACGTTCAGCACTAGACGGACAGATGTAGAATACAATATACAAGGGTTTTCAAATGTGATTTTAAAAAAACCTGTTTCCCATGAATATTGTCTAAAATCATGTTTTAGGCAAAATCCACAATGCAACTAGTTCGGCATATGAAGGGAGACACCGTTTTATATAACAAACGAGAAACATTTTTTTCTACATTTTGCATGAAAAGGGTCTAAAATATTTTTTTTTACGTTCATCACTAGAAGGACATATGTAGAATACAACATACAAGTGTTTTCAAACCTGATTTTTTAAAAAGCTTTTTTCAATGAATATTTTCTAAAATCATGTTTTAGGCTAAATCCACAATGCAACTAGTTCGGCATATGAAGGGATACAACGTTTTTTTTATAACAAACGTGACAAATATTTTTTATACATTTTGCATGAAAAGGTTCTAAAATAGTTTTTTAACGTTCATCACTAGAAGGACATATGTAGAATACAATATACAAGGGTTTTCAAATGTGATTTTTAAAAAACCTTTTTTCAATTAATATTGTCTAAAATCATGTTTTAGGCAAAATCCACAATGCAACTAGTTCAGCAAATGAAGGAATACAACGTTTTTTTAATAACAAACAAGAAATATATTTTTTATACATTTTGCATGAAAAGGGTCTAAAATATATATTTTTAAGTTCAGCACTAGACGGACAGATGTAGAATACAATATACAAGGGTTTTCAAATGTGATTTTTTAAAAAGGTTTTTTCAATTAATATTGTCTAAAATCATGTTCTAGGCGAAATCCACAATGCAACTAGTTCGGCATATGAAGGAATACAAAGTTTTTTTATAACAAACAAGAAAAATATTTTTTATACATTTTGCATGAAAAGGGTCTAAAATAGTTTTTTAACGTTCATCACTAGAAGGACATATGTAGAATACAATATACAAGGGTTTTCAAATGTGATTTAAAAAAAAAGCTTTTTTCAATGAATATTTTCTAAAATCATGTTTTAGGCTGAATCCACAATGCAACTAGTTCGGCATATGAAGGGAGACACCGTTTTTTTATAACAAACGAGAAACATATTTTTTCTACATTTTGCATGAAAAGGTTCTAAAATAGTTTTTTTAACGTTCATCACTAGAAGGACATATGTAGAATACAATATACAAGGGTTTTCAAATGTGATTTAAAAAAAGCTTTTTTCAATGAATATTTTCTAAAATCATGTTTTAGGCTGAATCCACAATGCAACTAGTTCGTCATATGAAGGGGATACAACGTTTTTTTATAACAAACAAGAAAAAATATTTTTATACATTTTGCATGAAAAGGGTCTAAAATATTTTTTTTTACGTTCAGCACTAGAATGATATATGTAGAATACAACATACAAGGGTTTTCAAATGTGATTTAAAAAAAAGCTTTTTTCAATTAATATTGTCTAAAATCATGTTTTAGGCAAAATCCACAATGCAACTAGTTCGGCATATGAAGGAGACACCGTTTTTATAACAAACGAGAAAAATATTTTTTACACATTTTGCATGAAAAGGGTCTAAAATATATATTTTTAAGTTCAGCACTAGACGGACAGATGTAGAATACAATATACAAGGGTTTTCAAATGTGATTTTTTAAAAGGTTTTTTCAATTAATATTGTCTAAAATCATGTTCTAGGCGAAATCCACAATGCAACTAGTTCGGCATATGAAGGAATACAAAGTTTTTTTATAACAAACAAGAAAAATATTTTTTATACATTTTGCATGAAAAGGGTCTAAAATATTTTTTTGGACGTTCAGCACTAGAAGGACATATGTAGAATACAATATACATGGGTTTTCAAATGTGATTTAAAAAAAATCTGTTTCCCATGAATATTGTCTAAAATCATGTTTTAGGCTAAATCCACAATGCAACTAGTTCGGCATATGAAGGAATACAACGTATTTTTATAACAAACAAGAAAAATATTTTTTATACATTTTGCATGAAAAGGGTCTAAAATATTTTTTTAACATTCAGCACTAGAAGGACATATGTAGAATACAATATACAAGGGTTTTCAAATGTGATTTAAAAAAAAGCTTTTTTTCAATGAATATTTTCTAAAATCATGTTTTAGGCTGAATCCACAATGCAACTAGTTCGGCATATGAAGGGAGACACCGTTTTTTATAACAAACGAGAAACATATTTTTCTACATTTTGCATGAAAAGGGTCTAAAATATATTTTTTTTACGTTCAGCACTAGACGGACATATGTAGAATACAATATACAAGGGTTTTCAAATGTGATTTTTAAAAAACCTGATTCCCATGAATATTGTCTAAAATCATGTTTTAGGCAAAATCCACAATGCAACTAGTTCGGCATATGAAGGGAGACACCGTTTTTTTATAACAAACGAGAAACATATTTTTTATACATTTTGCATGAAAAGGGTCTAAAATAGTTTTTTAACGTTCAGCACTAGAAGGACATATGTAGAATACAACATACAAGTGTTTTCAAACGTGATTTTAAAAAATCTTTTTTCAATTAATATTGTCTAAAATCATGTTTTAGGCAAAATCCACAATGCAACTAGTTCGGCATATGAAGGGATACAACGTTTTTTTAATAACAAACAAGAAATATATTTTTTATACATTTTGCATGAAAAGGGTCTAAAATATATATTTTTAAGTTCAGCACTAGACGGACAGATGTAGAATACAATATACAAGGGTTTTCAAATGTGATTTTTTAAAAAGGTTTTTTCAATTAATATTGTCTAAAATCATGTTCTAGGCGAAATCCACAATGCAACTAGTTCGGCATATGAAGGAATACAAAGTTTTTTTATAACAAACAAGAAAAATATTTTTTATACATTTTGCATGAAAAGGGTCTAAAATAGTTTTTTAACGTTCATCACTAGAAGGACATATGTAGAATACAATATACAAGGGTTTTCAAATGTGATTTAAAAAAAAAGCTTTTTTCAATGAATATTTTCTAAAATCATGTTTTAGGCTGAATCCACAATGCAACTAGTTCGGCATATGAAGGAGACAACGTTTTTTTATAACAAACGAGAAACATATTTTTTCTACATTTTGCATGAAAAGGGTCTAAAATATTTTTTTAACGTTCATCACTAGAAGGACATATGTAGAATACAATATACAAGGGTTTTCAAATGTGATTTTAAAAAAAGCTTTTTTCAATGAATATTTTCTAAAATCATGTTTTAGGCTGAATCCACAATGCAACTAGTTCGGCATATGAAGGGATACAACGTTTTTTTATAACAAACAAGAAAAATATTTTTTATACATTTTGCATGAAAAGGGTCTAAAATATTTTTTTTTACGTTCAGCACTAGAATGATATATGTAGAATACAACATACAAGGGTTTTCAAATGTGATTTAAAAAAAGCTTTTTTCAATTAATATTGTCTAAAATCATGTTTTAGGCAAAATCCACAATGCAACTAGTTCGGCATATGAAGGGAGACACCGTTTTTTATAACAAACGAGAAAAATATTTTTTACACATTTTGCATGAAAAGGGTCTAAAATATATATTTTTAAGTTCAGCACTAGACGGACAGATGTAGAATACAATATACAAGGGTTTTCAAATGTGATTTTTTAAAAAGGTTTTTTCAATTAATATTGTCTAAAATCATGTTCTAGGCGAAATCCACAATGCAACTAGTTCGGCATATGAAGGAATACAAAGTTTTTTTATAACAAACAAGAAAAATATTTTTATACATTTTGCATGAAAAGGGTCTAAAATATTTTTTTGGGACGTTCAGCACTAGAAGGACATATGTAGAATACAATATACATGGGTTTTCAAATGTGATTTAAAAAAATCTGTTTCCCATGAATATTGTCTAAAATCATGTTTTAGGCTAAATCCACAATGCAACTAGTTCGGCATATGAAGGAATACAACGTATTTTTTATAACAAACGAGAAAAATATTTTTTATACATTTTGCATGAAAAGGGTCTAAAATATTTTTTAACATTCAGCACTAGAAGGACATATGTAGAATACAATATACAAGGGTTTTCAAATGTGATTTAAAAAAAAAGCTTTTTTCAATGAATATTTTCTAAAATCATGTTTTAGGCTGAATCCACAATGCAACTAGTTCGGCATATGAAGGGAGACACCGTTTTTTATAACAAACGAGAAACATATTTTTTCTACATTTTGCATGAAAAGGGTCTAAAATATATTTTTTTACGTTCAGCACTAGACGGACATATGTAGAATACAATATACAAGGGTTTTCAAATGTGATTTTTAAAAAACCTGATTCCCATGAATATTGTCTAAAATCATGTTTTAGGCAAAATCCACAATGCAACTAGTTCGGCATATGAAGGGAGACACCGTTTTTTATAACAAACGAGAAACATATTTTTTATACATTTTGCATGAAAAGGGTCTAAAATAGTTTTTTAACGTTCAGCACTAGAAGGACATATGTAGAATACAACATACAAGTGTTTTCAAACGTGATTTTTAAAAAATCTTTTTTCAATGAATATTTTCTAAAATCATGTTTTAGGCTAAATCCACAATGCAACTAGTTCGGCATATGAAGGGATACAAAGTTTTTTTATAACAAACGTGAAAAATATTTTTTTATACATTTTGCATGAAAAGGTTCTAAAATAGTTTTTTTAACGTTCAGCACTAGAAGGACATATGTAAAATCCGATATACAAGCGTTTTCAAATTTGATTTTTAAAAAGGTTTTTTCAATGAATATTGTCTAAAATCATGTTTTAGGCTAAATCCACAATGCAACTAGTTCGGCATATGAAGGGATACACCATTTTTTATAACAAACGAGACAAATATTTTTTATACATTTTGCATGAAAAGGGTCTAAAATAAAAAAAAATACGTTCAGCACTAGACGGACAGATGTAGAATACAATTTACAAGGGTTTTCAAATGTGATTTAAAAAAAACCTGTTTTTCATGAATATTGTCTAAAATCATGTTTTAGGCAAAATCCACAATGCAACTAGTTCAGCAAATGAAGGAATACAACGTTTTTTTATAACAAACAAGAACAATATTTTTTATACATTTTGCATGAAAAGGGTCTAAAATATTTTTTTACGTTCAGCACTAGAAGGATATATCTAGAATAGAACATACAAGTTTTTTTCAAATGTGATTTTTTTAAAAGCTTTTTTCAATGAATATTTTCTAAAATCATGTTTTAGGCTAAATCCACAATGCAACTAGTTCGGCATATGAAGGGATAGAGAGTTTTTTTATAACAAACGAGAAAAATATTTTTATACATTTTGCATGAAAAGGGTCTAAAAATATTTTTTTTAACGTTCAGCACTTGAAGGACATATGTAGAATACAATATACAAGGGTTTTCAAATGTGATTTTAAAAAACCTTTTTTTCAATGAATATTGTCTAAAATCATGTTTTAGGCTAAATCCACAATGCAACTAGTTCGGCATATGAAGGGAGACACCGTTTTTTATAACAAACGAGAAAAATATTTTTTACACATTTTGCATGAAAAGGGTCTAAAATATATTTTTTTTACGTTCAGCACTAGACGGACAGATGTAGAATACAATATACAAGGGTTTTCAAATGTGATTTTAAAAAAACCCTGTTTCCCATGAATATTGTCTAAAATCATGTTTTAGGCAAAATCCACAATGCAACTAGTTCGGCATATGAAGGAGACACCGTTTTTTATAACAAACGAGAAACATATTTTTTTCTACATTTTGCATGAAAAGGGTCTAAAATATTTTTTTTTACGTTCAGCACTAGAAGGACATATGTAGAATACAACATACAAGTGTTTTCAAACCTGATTTTTTAAAAAAGCTTTTTCAATGAATATTGTCTAAAATCATGTTTTAGGCTAAATCCACAATGCAACTAGTTCGGCATATGAAGGGATACAACGTTTTTTTTATAACAAACGTGACAAATATTTTTTATACATTTTGCATGAAAAGGTTCTAAAATAGTTTTTTAACGTTCATCACTAGAAGGACATATGTAGAATACAATATACAAGGGTTTTCAAATGTGATTTTAAAAAAACCTTTTTTCAATTAATATTGTCTAAAATCATGTTTTAGGCAAAATCCACAATGCAACTAGTTCGGCATATGAAGGAATACAAAGTTTTTTTATAACAAACAAGAAAAATATTTTTTATACATTTTGCATGAAAAGGGTCTAAAATATTTTTTAACGTTCATCACTAGAAGGACATATGTAGAATACAATATACAAGGGTTTTCAAATGTGATTTAAAAAAAAACCTTTTTTCAATGAATATTTTCTAAAATCATGTTTTAGGCAAAATCCACAATGCAACTAGTTCGGCATATGAAGGAAGACACCGTTTTTTATAACAAACGAGAAAAATATTTTTTCTACATTTTGCATGAAAAGGGTTCTAAAATAGTTTTTTACGTTCATCACTAGAAGGACATATGTAGAATACAATATACAAGGGTTTTCAAATGTGATTTAAAAAAAAGCTTTTTTCAATGAATATTTTCTAAAATCATGTTTTAGGCTGAATCCACAATGCAACTAGTTCGGCATATGAAGGGATACAAAGTTTTTTTATAACAAACAAGAAAAATATTTTTTATACATTTTGCATGAAAAGGGTCTAAAATATTTTTTTTTACGTTCAGCACTAGAAGGATATATGTAGAATACAACATACAAGGGTTTTCAAATGTGATTTTTCAATGAATATTGTCTAAAATCATGTTTTAGGCTAAATCCACAATGCAACTAGTTCGGCATATGAAGGGATACAACGTATTTTTATAACAAACAAGAAAAATATTTTTTATACATTTTGCATGAAAAGGGTCTAAAATATTTTTTTAACGTTCAGCACTAGAAGGACATATGTAGAATACAATATACAAGGGTTTTCAAATGTGATTTAAAAAAAAAGCTTTTTTCATTGAATATTTTCTAAAATCATGTTTTAGGCTGAATCCACAATGCAACTAGTTCGGCATATGAAGGGATACACCGTTTTTTTATAACAAACGAGAAACATATTTTTTCTACATTTTGCATGAAAAGGGTCTAAAATATATTTTTTACGTTCAGCACTAGACGGACATATGTAGAATACAATATACAAGGGTTTTCAAATGTGATTTTTAAAAAACCTGTTTCCCATGAATATTGTCTAAAATCATGTTTTAGGCAAAATCCACAATGCAACTAGTTCGGCATATGAAGGGATACAGATTTTTTTTTATAACAAACGAGAAAAATATTTTTTATACATTTTGCATGAAAAGGGTCTAAAATATTTTTTTAACGTTCAGCACTAGAAGGACATATGTAGAATATAACATACAAGGGTTTTCAAATGTGATTTTTTAAAAAAAGCTTTTTTCAATGAATGTTTTCTAAAATCATGTTTTAGGCAAAACCCACAATGCAACTAGTTCGACATATGAAGGGATACACCAGTTTTTTATAACAAACGAGAAAAATATTCTTTATACATTTTGCATGAAAAGGGTCTAAAATATTTTTTTAACATTCAGCACTAGACGGACATATGTAGAATACAATATACAAGGGTTTTCAAATGTGATTTAAAAAAAAGCTTTTTTTCAATGAATATTTTCTAAAATCATGTTTTAGGCTAAATCCACAATGCAACTAGTTCGGCATATGAAGGGATACACCGTTTTTCTATAACAAACGAGAAACATATTTTTTTCTACATTTTGCATGAAAAGGGTCTAAAATATATTTTTTACGTTCAGCACTAGACGGACATATGTAGAATACAACATACAAGGGTTTTCAAATCTGATTTTTAAAAAACCTTTTTCCCCATGAATATTGTCTAAAATCATGTTTTAGGCTAAATCCACAATGCAACTAGTTCGGCATATGAAGGGAGACACCGTTTTTTATAACAAACGAGAAACATATTTTTTATACATTTTGCATGAAAAGGGTCTAAAATAGTTTTTTAACGTTCAGCACTAGAAGGACATATGTAGAATACAACATACAAGTGTTTTCAAACGTGATTTTAAAAAAATCTTTTTTCAATGAATATTTTCTAAAATCATGTTTTAGGCAAAATCCACAATGCAACTAGTTCAGCAAATGAAGGAATACAACGTTTTTTTAATAACAAACAAGAAATATATTTTTTATACATTTTGCATGAAAAGGGTCTAAAATATATATTTTTAAGTTCAGCACTAGACGGACAGATGTAGAATACAATATACAAGGGTTTTCAAATGTGATTTTTAAAAAGGTTTTTTCAATTAATATTGTCTAAAATCATGTTCTAGGCGAAATCCACAATGCAACTAGTTCGGCATATGAAGGAATACAAAGTTTTTTTATAACAAACAAGAAAAATATTTTTTTATACATTTTGCATGAAAAGGGTCTAAAATAGTTTTTTTAACGTTCATCACTAGAAGGACATATGTAGAATACAACATACAAGGGTTTTCAAATGTGATTTAAAAAAAAGCTTTTTTCAATGAATATTTTCTAAAATCATGTTTTAGGCTGAATCCACAATGCAACTAGTTCGGCATATGAAGGGAGACACCGTTTTTTATAACAAACGAGAAACATATTTTTTTCTACATTTTGCATGAAAAGGTCTAAAATAGTTTTTTAACGTTCAGCACTAGACGGACATATGTAGAATACAATATACAAGGGTTTTCAAATGTAATTTTAAAAAAGCTTTTTTCAATGAATATTTTCTAAAATCATGTTTTAGGCTAAATCCACAATGCAACTAGTTCGGCATATGAAGGGATACAACGTTTTTTTATAACAAACGAGAAAAATATTTTTTATACATTTTGCATGAAAAGGGTCTAAAATATTTTTTTTACGTTCAGCACTAGAATGACATATGTAGAATACAACATACAAGGGTTTTCAAATGTGATTTTAAAAAAGCTTTTTTCAATTAATATTGTCTAAAATCATGTTTTAGGCGAAATCCACAATGCAACTAGTTCGGCATATGAAGGAGACAACGTTTTTTATAACAAACGAGAAAAATATTTTTTACACATTTTGCATGAAAAGGGTCTAAAATATATATTTTTAAGTTCAGCACTAGACGGACAGATGTAGAATACAATATACAAGGGTTTTCAAATGTGATTTTTTAAAAAGGTTTTTTCAATTAATATTGTCTAAAATCATGTTCTAGGCGAAATCCACAATGCAACTAGTTCGGCATATGAAGGAATACAAAGTTTTTTTATAACAAACAAGAAAAATATTTTTTATACATTTTGCATGAAAAGGGTCTAAAATATTTTTTTTACGTTCAGCACTAGAAGGACATATGTAGAATACAATATACATGGGTTTTCAAATGTGATTTAAAAAAAATCTGTTTCCCATGAATATTGTCTAAAATCATGTTTTAGGCTAAATCCACAATGCAACTAGTTCGGCATATGAAGGAATACAACGTATTTTTATAACAAACAAGAAAAATATTTTTTATACATTTTGCATGAAAAGGGTCTAAAATATTTTTTAACATTCAGCACTAGAAGGACATATGTAGAATACAATATACAAGGGTTTTCAAATGTGATTTAAAAAAAAAGCTTTTTTCAATGAATATTTTCTAAAATCATGTTTTAGGCTGAATCCACAATGCAACTAGTTCGGCATATGAAGGGAGACACCGTTTTTTATAACAAACGAGAAACATATTTTTTCTACATTTTGCATGAAAAGGGTCTAAAATATATTTTTTTACGTTCAGCACTAGACGGACATATGTAGAATACAATATACAAGGGTTTTCAAATGTGATTTAAAAAAAACCTGATTCCCATGAATATTGTCTAAAATCATGTTTTAGGCAAAATCCACAATGCAACTAGTTCGGCATATGAAGGGAGACACCGTTTTTTATAACAAACGAGAAACATATTTTTTATACATTTTGCATGAAAAGGGTCTAAAATAGTTTTTTAACGTTCAGCACTAGAAGGACATATGTAGAATACAACATACAAGTGTTTTCAAACGTGATTTTTTAAAAATCTTTTTTCAATGAATATTTTCTAAAATCATGTTTTAGGCTAAATCCACAATGCAACTAGTTCGGCATATGAAGGGATAGAGAGTTTTTTTATAACAAACGAGAAAAATATTTTTTATACATTTTGCATGAAAAGGGTCTAAAAAAAATTTTTTAACGTTCAGCACTTGAAGGACATATGTAGAATACAATACAAGGGTTTTCAAATGTGATTTAAAAAAAACATTTTTTCAATTAATATTGTCTAAAATCATGTTTTAGGCTAAATCCACAATACAACTAGTTCGACATATGAAGGGAGACACCGTTTTTTATAACGAGAAAAATATTTTTTACACATTTTTCATGAAAAGGGTCTAAAATATATTTTTTTACGTTCAGCACTAGACGGACAGATGTAGAATAAAATATACAAGGGTTTTCAAATGTGATTTAAAAAAAACCTGTTTCCCATGAATATTGTCTAAAATCATGTTTTAGGCAAAATCCACAATGCAACTAGTTCAGCAAATGAAGGAATACAACGTTTTTTTATAACAAACAAGAACAAAATTTTTTATACATTTTGCATGAAAAGGGTCTAAAATATTTTTTTTACGTTCAGCACTAGAAGGATATATCTAGAATAGAACATACAAGTTTTTTCAAATGTGATTTTTTTAAAAGCTTTTTTCAATGAATATTTTCTAAAATCATGTTTTAGGCTAAATCCACAATGCAACTAGTTCGGCATATGAAGGGATAGAGAGTTTTTTTATAACAAACGAGAAAAATATTTTTTATACATTTTGCATGAAAAGGGTCTAAAAAAATTTTTTTAACGTTCAGCACTTGAAGGACATATGTAGAATACAATACAAGGGTTTTCAAATGTGATTTAAAAAAAACCTTTTTTCAATTAATATTGTCTAAAATCATGTTTTAGGCTAAATCCACAATACAACTAGTTCGACATATGAAGGGAGACACCGTTTTTTATAACAAACGAGAAAAATATTTTTTACACATTTTTCATGAAAAGGGTCTAAAATATATTTTTTTACGTTCAGCACTAGACGGACAGATGTAGAATAAAATATACAAGGGTTTTCAAATGTGATTTAAAAAAAACCTGTTTCCCATGAATATTGTCTAAAATCATGTTTTAGGCAAAATCCACAATGCAACTAGTTCGGCATATGAAGGGAGACACCGTTTTATATAACAAACGAGAAACATATTTTTTCTACATTTTGCATGAAAAGGGTCTAAAATATTTTTTTTTTACGTTCAGCACTAGAAGGACATATGTAGAATACAACATACAAGTGTTTTCAAACCTGATTTTTTAAAAAGCTTTTTTCAATGAATATTTTCTAAAATCATGTTTTAGGCTAAATCCACAATGCAACTAGTTCGGCATATGAAGGGATACAACGTTTTTTTTATAACAAACGTGACAAATATTTTTTATACATTTTGCATGAAAAGGTTCTAAAATAGTATATTTTTAAGTTCAGCACTAGAAGGACATATGTAGAATACAATATACAAGGGTTTTCAAATGTGATTTTTAAAAAAGGTTTTTTCAATTAATATTGTCTAAAATCATGTTCTAGGCGAAATCCACAATGCAACTAGTTCGGCATATGAAGGAATACAAAGTTTTTTTATAACAAACAAGAAAAATATTTTTTATACATTTTGCATGAAAAGGGTCTAAAATAGTTTTTTAACGTTCATCACTAGAAGGACATATGTAGAATACAATATACAAGGGTTTTCAAATGTGATTTAAAAAAAAGCTTTTTTCAATGAATATTTTCTAAAATCATGTTTTAGGCTGAATCCACAATGCAACTAGTTCGGCATATGAAGGGAGACACCGTTTTTTATAACAAACGAGAAACATATTTTTTCTACATTTTGCATGAAAAGGTTCTAAAATAGTTTTTTAACGTTCATCACTAGAAGGACATATGTAGAATACAATATACAAGGGTTTTCAAATGTGATTTTAAAAAAAAGCTTTTTTCAATGAATATTTTCTAAAATCATGTTTTAGGCTGAATCCACAATGCAACTAGTTCGTCATATGAAGGGATACAACGTTTTTTTATAACAAACAAGAAAAATATTTTTTATACATTTTGCATGAAAAGGGTCTAAAATATTTTTTTTGACGTTCAGCACTAGAAGGACATATGTAGAATACAATATACATGGGTTTTCAAATGTGATTTAAAAAAAATCTGTTTCCCATGAATATTGTCTAAAATCATGTTTTAGGCAAAATCCACAATGCAACTAGTTCGGCATATGAAGGAATACAACGTATTTTTATAACAAACAAGAAAAATATTTTTTATACATTTTGCATGAAAAGGGTCTAAAATATTTTTTAACATTCAGCACTAGAAGGACATATGTAGAATACAATATACAAGGGTTTTCAAATGTGATTTAAAAAAAAGCTTTTTTCAATGAATATTTTCTAAAATCATGTTTTAGGCTGAATCCACAATGCAACTAGTTCGGCATATGAAGGGAGACACCGTTTTTTATAACAAACGAGAAACATATTTTTTCTACATTTTGCATGAAAAGGGTCTAAAATATATTTTTTTACGTTCAGCACTAGACGGACATATGTAGAATACAATATACAAGGGTTTTCAAATGTGATTTTTAAAAAACCTGTTCCCCATGAATATTGTCTAAAATCATGTTTTAGGCAAAATCCACAATGCAACTAGTTCGGCATATGAAGGGATAGAGATTTTTTTTATAACAAACAAGAAAAATATTTTTTATACATTTTGCATGAAAAGGGTCTAAAATATTTTTTTTACGTTCAGCACTAGAAGGACATATGTAGAATATAACATACAAGGGTTTTCAAATGTGATTTTTAAAAAAAAAGCTTTTTTCAATGAATGTTTTCTAAAATCATGTTTTAGGCAAAACCCACAATGCAACTAGTTCGGAATATGAAGGGATACACAGTTTTTTATAACAAACGAGAAAAATATTCTTTATACATTTTGCATGAAAAGGGTCTAAAATATTTTTTAACATTCAGCACTAGAAGGACATATGTAGAATACAATATACAAGGGTTTTCAAATGTGATTTAAAAAAAAAGCTTTTTTCAATGAATATTTTCTAAAATCATGTTTTAGGCTGAATCCACAATGCAATTAGTTCGGCATATGAAGGGAGACACCGTTTTCTATAACAAACGAGAAACATATTTTTTCTACATTTTGCATGAAAAGGGTCTAAAATATATTTTTTTACGTTCAGCACTAGACGGACATATGTAGAATACAATATACAAGGGTTTTCAAATGTGATTTTTAAAAAACCTGTTCCCCATGAATATTGTCTAAAATCATGTTTTAGGCAAAATCCACAATGCAACTAGTTCGGCATATGAAGGGATAGAGATTTTTTTTATAACAAACGAGAAAAATATTTTTTATACATTTTGCATGAAAAGGGTCTAAAATATTTATTTTTACTTTCAGCACTTGAAGGACATATGTAGAATACAACATACAAGGGTTTTCAAATGTGATTTAAAAAAAAAGCTTTTTTCAATGAATATTGTCTATAATCATGTTTTAGGCAAAATCCACAATGCAACTAGTTCGGCATATGAAGGGATACACAGTTTTTTATAACAAACGTGAAACATATTTTATTTACGTTTTGCATGAAAAGGGTCTAAAATATTTTTTTTACGTTCAGCACTAGAAGGACATATGTAGAATATAACATACAAGGGTTTTCAAATGTGATTTTTAAAAAAAAAGCTTTTTTCAATGAATGTTTTCTAAAATCATGTTTTAGGCAAAACCCACAATGCAACTAGTTCGGCATATGAAGGGATACAAAGTTTTTTTATAACTAACAAGAAAAATATTTTTTATACATATAAAATCAATTTTTTTCGATTGTGTCTTTTATTTATTTTTTTAATGTGTTGTCCGTTTTCATTGAACATGGTCTAAAATCATGTTTTAGGTGTGTTACCAGCCCAAAATGATGACTGCCCTACAAGTGAGAGGTCATGACAGAGTATGTGTCTTTCACATCTTTGAAAATATGTTTTAATCAGGTTACAATGAACATTGTATAAAATCAAATTTTTTCGATTGCACAATTCAACCAGCAGATTAGTTGTAACAGCCAATGTGTGGAGACAACAGATTTGAATGAATGTGGTCAAAAACACAGGTTTTAGGGATTTGCAACAAAAAACATGTACATCACCTGAAGAAGAGAACAGGAGTCACTATTTGTGTTCGATGAGTGAAAATGAATGTGTTGTCCGTTTTCATTGAACATGGTCTAAAATCATGTTTTAGGTGAGTTACCAGCCCAAAACGATGACTGCCCTACAAGAGAGAGGACATGACAGAGTATGTGTCTTTCACATCTTTGAAAATACGTTTTAAACAGGCTACAATGAACATTGTATAAAATCACATTTTTTCGATTGCACAATTCAACCAGCAGATTAGTTGTAACGGCCAATGTGTGGAGACAACAGATTTGAATGAATGTGGTCAAAAACACAGGTTTTAGGGATTTGCAACAAAAAACATGTACAGCACCTGAAGAAGAGAACAGGAGTCACTATTTGTGTTCGATGAGTGAAAATGAATGTGTTGTCCGTTTTCATTGAACATGGTCTAAAATCATGTTTTAGGTGAGTTACCAGCCCAAAACGATGACTGCCCTACAAGAGAGAGGACATGACAGAGTATGTGTCTTTCACATCTTTGAAAATACGTTTTAATCAGGTTACAATGAACATTGTATGAAATCAAATGTTTTCGATTGCACAATTCAACCAGAAGATTAGTTGTAACGGCCCATGTGTGGAGACAACAGATTTGAATTAATGTGGTCAAAAACACAGGTTTTAGGGATTTGCAACAAAAAACATGTACATCACCTGAAGAAGAGAACAGGAGTCACTATTTGTGTTCGATGAGTGAAAATGAATGTGTTGTCCGTTTTCATTGAACATGGTCTAAAATCATGTTTTAGGTGAGTTACCAGCCCAAAACGAGGACTGCCCTACAAGAGAGAGGACATGACAGAGTATGTGTCTTTCACATCTTTGAAAATATGTTTTAATCAGGTTACAATGAACATTGTATAAAATCACATTTTTTCGATTGCACAATTCAACCAGCAGATTAGTTGTAACAGCCAATGTGTGGAGACAACAGATTTGAATGAATGTGGTCAAAAACACAGGTTTTAGGGATTTGCAACAAAAAACATGTACATCACCTGAAGAAGAGAACAGGAGTCACTATTTGTGTTCGATGAGTGAAAATGAATGTGTTGTCCGTTTTCATTGAACATGGTCTAAAATCATGTTTTAGGTGAGTTACCAGCCCAAAACGATGACTGCCCTACAAGAGAGAGGACATGACAGAGTATGTGTCTTTCACATCTTTGAAAATACGTTTTAAACAGGCTACAATGAACATTGTATAAAATCACATTTTTTCGATTGCACAATTCAACCAGCAGATTAGTTGTAACGGCCAATGTGTGGAGACAACAGATTTGAATGAATGTGGTCAAAAACACAGGTTTTAGGGATTTGCAACAAAAAACATGTACAGCACCTGAAGAAGAGAACAGGAGTCACTATTTGTGTTCGATGAGTGAAAATGAATGTGTTGTCCGTTTTCATTGAACATGGTCTAAAATCATGTTTTAGGTGAGTTACCAGCCCAAAACGATGACTGCCCTACAAGAGAGAGGACATGACAGAGTATGTGTCTTTCACATCTTTGAAAATACGTTTTAATCAGGTTACAATGAACATTGTATAAAATCAAATTTTTTCGATTGCACAATTCAACCAGCAGATTAGTTGTAACGGCCCATGTGTGGAGACAACAGATTTGAATTAATGTGGTCAAAAACACAGGTTTTAGGGATTTGCAACAAAAAACATGTACATCACCTGAAGAAGAGAACAGGAGTCACTAGTTGTGTTCGATGAGTGAAAATGAATGTGTTGTCCGTTTTCATTGAACATGGTCTAAAATCATGTTTTAGGTGAGTTACCAGGCCAAAACGATGACTGCCCTACAAGAGAGAGGACATGACAGAGTATGTGTCTTTCACATCTTTGAAAATACGTTTTAAACAGGTTACAATGAACATTGTATAAAATCAAATTTTTTCGATTGCACAATTCAACCAGCAGATTAGTTGTAACGGCCAATGTGTGGAGACAACAGATTTGAATTAATGTGGTCAAAAACACAGGTTTTAGGGATTTGCAACAAAAAACATGTACATCACCTGAAGAAGAGAACAGGAGTCACTATTTGTGTTCGATGAGTGAAAATGAATGTGTTGTCCGTTTTCATTGAACATGGTCTAAAATCATGTTTTAGGTGAGTTACCAGCCCAAAACGATGACTGCCCTACAAGAGAGAGGACATGTCAGATTATGTGTCTTTCACATCTTTGAAAATACGTTTTAAACAGGTTACAATGAACATTGTATAAAATCAAATTTTTTCGATTGCACAATTCAACCAGCAGATTAGTTGTAACGGCCAATGTGTGGAGACAACAGATTTGAATGAATGTGGTCAAAAACACAGGTTTTAGGGATTTGCAACAAAAAAACATTTACAGCACCTGAAGAAGAGAACAGGAGTCACTATTTGTGTTCGATGAGTGAAAATGAATGTGTTGTCCGTTTTCATTGAACATGGTCTAAAATCATGTTTTAGGTGAGTTACCAGCCCAAAACGATGACTGCCCTACAAGAGAGAGGACATGACAGAGTATGTGTCTTTCACATCTTTGAAAATACGTTTTAAACAGGTTACAATGAACATTGTATAAAATCAAATTTTTTCGATTGCACAATTCAACCAGCAGATTAGTTGTAACGGCCAATTTGTGGAGACAACAGATTTGAATTAATGTGGTCAAAAACACAGGTTTTAGGGATTTGCAACAAAAAACTGGTACAGCAGCTGAAGAAGAGAAGAGGAGTCACTATTTGTGTTCGATGAGTGAAAATGAATGTGTTGTCCGTTTTCATTGAACATGGTCTAAAATCATGTTTTAGGTGAGTTTACCAGCCCAAAACGATGACTGCCCTACAAGAGAGAGGACATGACAGATTATGTGTCTTTCACATCTTTGAAAATACGTTTTAAACAGGTTACAATAAACATTGTATGAAATCAAATTTTTTCGATTGCACAATTCAACCAGCAGATTAGTTGTAACGGCCAATGTGTGGAGACAACAGATTTGAATTAATGTGGTCAAAAACACAGGTTTTAGGGATTTGCAACAAAAACATGTACAGCACCTGAAGAAGAGAACAGGAGTCACTATTTGTGTTCGATGATTGAAAATGAATGTGTTGTCCGTTTTCATTGAACATGGTCTAAAATCATGTTTTAGGTGAGTTACCAGCCCAAAACGATGACTGCCCTACAAGAGAGAGGACATGACAGAGTATGTGTCTTTCACATCTTTGAAAATACGTTTTAAACAGGTTACAATGAACATTGTATGAAATCAAATTTTTTCGATTGCACAATTCAACCAGCAGATTAGTTGTAACGGCCAATGTGTGGAGACAACAGATTTGAATTAATGTGGTCAAAAACACAGGTTTTAGGGATTTGCAACAAAAAACATGTACATCACCTGAAGAAGAGAACAGGAGTCACTATTTGTGTTCGATGAGTGAAAATGAATGTGTTGTCCGTTTTCATTGAACATGGTCTAAAATCATGTTTTAGGTGAGTTACCAGCCCAAAACGATGACTGCCCTACAAGAGAGAGGACATGACAGAGTATGTGTCTTTCACATCTTTGAAAATACGTTTTAAACAGGCTACAATGAACATTGTATAAAATCACATTTTTTCGATTGCACAATTCAACCAGCAGATTAGTTGTAACGGCCAATGTGTGGAGACAACAGATTTGAATGAATGTGGTCAAAAACACAGGTTTTAGGGATTTGCAACAAAAAACATGTACAGCACCTGAAGAAGAGAACAGGAGTCACTATTTGTGTTCGATGAGTGAAAATGAATGTGTTGTCCGTTTTCATTGAACATGGTCTAAAATCATGTTTTAGGTGAGTTACCAGCCCAAAACGATGACTGCCCTACAAGAGAGAGGACATGACAGAGTATGTGTCTTTCACATCTTTGAAAATACGTTTTAAACAGGCTACAATGAACAATGTATGAAATCAAATTTTTTCGATTGCACAATTCAACCAGCAGATTAGTTGTAACGGCCAATGTGTGGAGACAACAGATTTGAATTAATGTGGTCAAAAACACAGGTTTTAGGGATTTGCAACAAAAACATGTACATCACCTGAAGAAGAGAACAGGAGTCACTATTTGTGTTCGATGAGTGAAAATGAATGTGTTGTCCGTTTTCATTGAACATGGTCTAAAATCATGTTTTAGGTGAGTTACCAGCCCAAAACGATGACTGCCCTACAAGAGAGAGGACATAACAGAGTATGTGTCTTTCACATCTTTGAAAATACGTTTTAAACAGGCTACAATGAACATTGTATAAAATCACATTTTTTCGATTGCACAATTCAACCAGCAGATTAGTTGTAACGGCCAATGTGTGGAGACAACAGATTTGAATTAATGTGGTCAAAAACACAGGTTTTAGGGATTTGCAACAAAAAACATGTACATCACCTGAAGAAGAGAACAGGAGTCACTATTTGTGTTCGATGAGTGAAAATGAATGTGTTGTCCATTTTCATTGAACATGGTCTAAAATCATGTTTTAGGTGAGTTTACCAGCCCAAAACGATGACTGCCCTACAAGAGAGAGGACATGACAGATTATGTGTCTTTCACATCTTTGAAAATACGTTTTAAACAGGTTACAATGAACATTGTATGAAATCAAATTTTTCGATTGCACAATTCAACCAGCAGATTAGTTGTAACGGCCAATGTGTGGAGACAACAGATTTGAATTAATGTGGTCAAAAACACAGGTTTTAGGGATTTGCAACAAAAAACATGTACAGCACCTGAAGAAAAGAACAAGAGTCACTATTTGTGTTCGATGAGTGAAAATGAATGTGTTGTCCGTTTTCATTGAACATGGTCTAAAATCATGTTTTAGGTGAGTTACCAGCCCAAAACGAGGACTGCCCTACAAGAGAGAGGACATGACAGAGTATGTGTCTTTCACATCTTTGAAAATACGTTTTAAACAGGCTACAATGAACATTGTATGAAATCACATGTTTTTCGATTGCACAATTCATCCAGCAGATTAGTTGTAACGGCCCATGTGTGGAGACAACAGATTTGAATGAATGTGGTCAAAAACACAGGTTTTAGGGATTTGCAACAAAAAACATGTACATCACCTGAAGAAGAGAACAGGAGTCACTATTTGTGTTCGATGAGTGAAAATGAATGTGTTGTCCGTTTTCATTGAACATGGTCTAAAATCATGTTTTAGGTGAGTTACCAGCCCAAAACGATGACTGCCCTACAAGAGAGAGGACATGACAGAGTATGTGTCTTTCACATCTTTGAAAATACGTTTTAAACAGGCTACAATGAACATTGTATAAAATCAAATTTTTTCGATTGCACAATTCAACCAGCAGATTAGTTGTAACGGCCAATGTGTGGAGACAACAGATTTGAATTAATGTGGTCAAAAACACAGGTTTTAGGGATTTGCAACAAAAAACATGTACAGCACCTGAAGAAGAGAACAGGAGTCACTATTTGTGTTCGATGAGTGAAAATGAATGTGTTGTCCGTTTTCATTGAACATGGTCTAAAATCATGTTTTAGGTGAGTTACCAGCCCAAAACGATGACTGCCCTACAAGAGAGAGGACATGACAGAGTATGTGTCTTTCACATCTTTGAAAATACGTTTTAAACAGGTTACAATGAACATTGTATAAAATCAAATTTTTCGATTGCACAATTCAACCAGCAGATTAGTTGTAACGGCCAATTTGTGGAGACAACAGATTTGAATTAATGTGGTCAAAAACACAGGTTTTAGGGATTTGCAACAAAAAACTGTACAGCACCTGAAGAAGAGAACAGGAGTCACTATTTGTGTTCGATGAGTGAAAATGAATGTGTTGTCCGTTTTCATTGAACATGGTCTAAAATCATGTTTTAGGTGAGTTTACCAGCCCAAAACGATGACTGCCCTACAAGAGAGAGGACATGACAGATTATGTGTCTTTCACATCTTTGAAAATACGTTTTAAACAGGTTACAATAACATTGTATAAAATCACATTTTTTCGATTGCACAATTCAACCAGCAGATTAGTTGTAACTGCCAATGTGTGGAGACAACAGATTTGAATGAATGTGGTCAAAAAACACAGGTTTTAGGGATTTGCAACAAAAAACATGTACAGCACCTGAAGAAGAGAACAGGAGTCACTATTTGTGTTCGATGATTGAAAATGAATGTGTTGTCCGTTTTCATTGAACATGGTCTAAAATCATGTTTTAGGTGAGTTACCAGCCCAAAACGATGACTGCCCTACAAGAGAGAGGACATGACAGAGTATGTGTCTTTCACATCTTTGAAAATACGTTTTAAACAGGTTACAATGAACATTGTATGAAATCAAATTTTTTCGATTGCACAATTCAACCAGCAGATTAGTTGTAACGGCCAATGTGTGGAGACAACAGATTTGAATTAATGTGGTCAAAACACAGGTTTTAGGGATTTGCAACAAAAAACATGTACATCACCTGAAGAAGAGAACAGGAGTCACTATTTGTGTTCGATGAGTGAAAATGAATGTGTTGTCCGTTTTCATTGAACATGGTCTAAAATCATGTTTTAGGTGAGTTACCAGCCCAAAACGATGACTGCCCTACAAGAGAGAGGACATGACAGAGTATGTGTCTTTCACATCTTTGAAAATACGTTTTAAACAGGCTACAATGAACATTGTATAAAATCACATTTTTTCGATTGCACAATTCAACCAGCAGATTAGTTGTAACGGCCAATGTGTGGAGACAACAGATTTGAATGAATGTGGTCAAAAACACAGGTTTTAGGGATTTGCAACAAAAAACATGTACATCACCTGAAGAAGAGAACAGGAGTCACTATTTGTGTTCGATGAGTGAAAATGAATGTGTTGTCCGTTTTCATTGAACATGGTCTAAAATCATGTTTTAGGTGAGTTACCAGCCCAAAACGATGACTGCCCTACAAGAGAGAGGACATGACAGAGTATGTGTCTTTCACATCTTTGAAAATACGTTTTAAACAGGTTACAATGAACATTGTATAAAATCAAATTTTTTCGATTGCACAATTCAACCAGCAGATTAGTTGTAACGGCCCATGTGTGGAGACAACAGATTTGAATTAATGTGGTCAAAAAACACAGGTTTTAGGGATTTGCAACAAAAACATGTACATCACCTGAAGAAGAGAACAGGAGTCACTATTTGTGTTCGATGAGTGAAAATGAATGTGTTGTCCGTTTTCATTGAACATGGTCTAAAATCATGTTTTAGGTGAGTTACCAGCCCAAAACGATGACTGCCCTACAAGAGAGAGGACATGACAGAGTATGTGTCTTTCACATCTTTGAAAATACGTTTTAAACAGGCTACAATGAACATTGTATAAATCAAATTTTTTCGATTGCACAATTCAACCAGCAGATTAGTTGTAACGGCCAATGTGTGGAGACAACAGATTTGAATTAATGTGGTCAAAAACACAGGTTTTAGGGATTTGCAACAAAAAACATGTACATCACCTGAAGAAGAGAACAGGAGTCACTATTTGTGTTCGATGAGTGAAAATGAATGTGTTGTCCATTTTCATTGAACATGGTCTAAAATCATGTTTTAGGTGAGTTACCAGCCCAAAACGATGACTGCCCTACAAGAGAGAGGACATGACAGATTATGTGTCTTTCACATCTTTGAAAATACGTTTTAAACAGGTTACAATGAACATTGTATAAAATCAAATTTTTTCGATTGCACAATTCAACCAGCAGATTAGTTGTAACGGCCAATGTGTGGAGACAACAGATTTGAATTAATGTGGTCAAAAACACAGGTTTTAGGGATTTGCAACAAAAACATGTACAGCACCTGAAGAAAAGAACAAGAGTCACTATTTGTGTTCGATGAGTGAAAATGAATGTGTTGTCCGTTTTCATTGAACATGGTCTAAAATCATGTTTTAGGTGAGTTACCAGCCCAAAACGAGGACTGCCCTACAAGAGAGAGGACATGACAGAGTATGTGTCTTTCACATCTTTGAAAATACGTTTTAAACAGGTTACAATGAACATTGTATGAAAATCAAATGTTTTCGATTGCACAATTCATCCAGCAGATTAGTTGTAACGGCCCATGTGTGGAGACAACAGATTTGAATGAATGTGGTCAAAAACACAGGTTTTAGGGATTTGCAACAAAAAACATGTACAGCACCTGAAGAAGAGAACAGGAGTCACTATTTGTGTTCGATGAGTGAAAATGAATGTGTTGTCCGTTTTCATTGAACATGGTCTAAAATCATGTTTTAGGTGAGTTACCAGCCCAAAACGATGACTGCCCTACAAGAGAGAGGACATGACAGAGTATGTGTCTTTCACATCTTTGAAAATACGTTTTAAACAGGTTACAATGAACATTGTATGAAATCAAATTTTTTCGATTGCACAATTCAACCAGCAGATTAGTTGTAACGGCCAATGTGTGGAGACAACAGATTTGAATTAATGTGGTCAAAAACACAGGTTTTAGGGATTTGCAACAAAAAACATGTACAGCACCTGAAGAAGAGAACAAGAGTCACTATTTGTGTTCGATGAGTGAAAATGAATGTGTTGTCCGTTTTCATTGAACATGGTCTAAAATCATGTTTTAGGTGAGTTACCAGCCCAAAACGATGACTGCCCTACAAGAGAGAGGACATGACAGAGTATGTGTCTTTCACATCTTTGAAAATACGTTTTAAACAGGTTACAATGAACATTGTATAAAATCAAATTTTTTCGATTGCACAATTCAACCAGCAGATTAGTTGTAACGGCCAATGTGTGGAGACAACAGATTTGAATTAATGTGGTCAAAAACACAGGTTTTAGGGATTTGCAACAAAAAACTGGTACAGCAGCTGAAGAAGAGAAGAGGAGTCACTATTTGTGTTCGATGAGTGAAAATGAATGTGTTGTCCGTTTTCATTGAACATGGTCTAAAATCATGTTTTAGGTGAGTTACCAGCCCAAAACGATGACTGCCCTACAAGAGAGAGGACATGACAGAGTATGTGTCTTTCACATCTTTGAAAATACGTTTTAAACAGGTTACAATGAACATTGTATAAAATCAAATTTTTCGATTGCACAATTCAACCAGCAGATTAGTTGTAACGGCCAATGTGTGGAGACAACAGATTTGAATTAATGTGGTCAAAAACACAGGTTTTAGGGATTTGCAACAAAAAACATGTACATCACCTGAAGAAGAGAACAGGAGTCACTATTTGTGTTCGATGAGTGAAAATGAATGTGTTGTCCATTTTCATTGAACATGGTCTAAAATCATGTTTTAGGTGAGTTTACCAGCCCAAAACGATGACTGCCCTACAAGAGAGAGGACATGACAGATTATGTGTCTTTCACATCTTTGAAAATACGTTTTAAACAGGTTACAATGAACATTGTATAAAATCAAATTTTTTCGATTGCACAATTCAACCAGCAGATTAGTTGTAACGGCCAATTTGTGGAGACAACAGATTTGAATTAATGTGGTCAAAAACACAGGTTTTAGGGATTTGCAACAAAAAACATGTACAGCACCTGAAGAAGAGAACAGGAGTCACTATTTGTGTTCGATGAGTGAAAATGAATGTGTTGTCCATTTTCATTGAACATGGTCTAAAATCATGTTTTAGGTGAGTTTACCAGCCCAAAACGATGACTGCCCTACAAGAGAGAGGACATGACAGAGTATGTGTCTTTCACATCTTTGAAAATACGTTTTAAACAGGTTACAATGAACATTGTATAAAATCACATTTTTTCGATTGCACAATTCAACCAGCAGATTAGTTGTAACGGCCAATGTGTGGAGACAACAGATTTGAATGAATGTGGTCAAAAAAACAGGTTTTAGGGATTTGCAACAAAAAACATGTACAGCACCTGAAGAAGAGAACAGGAGTCACTATTTGTGTTCGATGATTGAAAATGAATGTGTTGTCCGTTTTCATTGAACATGGTCTAAAATCATGTTTTAGGTGAGTTACCAGCCCAAAACGATGACTGCCCTACAAGAGAGAGGACATGACAGAGTATGTGTCTTTCACATCTTTGAAAATACGTTTTAAACAGGTTACAATGAACATTGTATGAAATCAAATTTTTTCGATTGCACAATTCAACCAGCAGATTAGTTGTAACGGCCAATGTGTGGAGACAACAGATTTGAATTAATGTGGTCAAAAACACAGGTTTTAGGGATTTGCAACAAAAAACATGTACAGCACCTGAAGAAGAGAACAAGAGTCACTATTTGTGTTCGATGAGTGAAAATGAATGTGTTGTCCGTTTTCATTGAACATGGTCTAAAATCATGTTTTAGGTGAGTTACCATTCCAAAACGAGGACTGCCCTACAAGAGAGAGGACATGACAGAGTATGTGTCTTTCACATCTTTGAAAATACGTTTTAAACAGGTTACAATGAACATTGTATGAAATCAAATGTTTTCGATTGCAGAATTCAACCAGCAGATTAGTTGTAACGGCCAATGTGTGGAGACAACAGATTTGAATTAATGTGGTCAAAAACACAGGTTTTAGGGATTTGCAACAAAAACATGTACATCACCTGAAGAAGAGAAGAGGAGTCACTATTTGTGTTCGATGAGTGAAAATGAATGTGTTGTCCATTTTCATTGAACATGGTCTAAAATCATGTTTTAGGTGAGTTACCAGCCCAAAACGATGACTGCCCTACAAGAGAGAGACATGACAGATTATGTGTCTTTCACATCTTTGAAAATACGTTTTAAACAGGTTACAATGAACATTGTATAAAATCAAATTTTTTCGATTGCACAATTCAACCAGCAGATTAGTTGTAACGGCCAATGTGTGGAGACAACAGATTTGAATTAATGTGGTCAAAAACACAGGTTTTAGGGATTTGCAACAAAAAACTTGTACAGCACCTGAAGAAGAGAACAGGAGTCACTATTTGTGTTCGATGAGTGAAAATGAATGTGTTGTCCGTTTTCATTGAACATGGTCTAAAATCATGTTTTAGGTGAGTTACCAGCCCAAAACGAGGACTGCCCTACAAGAGAGAGGACATGACAGAGTATGTGTCTTTCACATCTTTGAAAATACGTTTTAAACAGGTTACAATGAACATTGTATGAAATCAAATGTTTTCGATTGCACAATTCAACCAGCAGATTAGTTGTAACTGCCCATGTGTGGAGACAACAGATTTGAATTAATGTGGTCAAAAACACAGGTTTTAAGGGATTTGCAACAAAAACATGTACATCACCTGAAGAAGAGAACAGGAGTCACTATTTGTGTTCGATGAGTGAAAATGAATGTGTTGTCCGTTTTCATTGAACATGGTCTAAAATCATGTTTTAGGTGAGTTACCAGCCCAAAACGATGACTGCCCTACAAGAGAGAGGACATGACAGAGTATGTGTCTTTCACATCTTTGAAAATACGTTTTAAACAGGTTACAATGAACATTGTATGAAATCAAATTTTTCGATTGCACAATTCAACCAGCAGATTAGTTGTAACGGCCAATGTGTGGAGACAACAGATTTGAATTAATGTGGTCAAAAACACAGGTTTTAGGGATTTGCAACAAAAAAACATGTACAGCACCTGAAGAAGAGAACAAGAGTCACTATTTGTGTTCGATGAGTGAAAATGAATGTGTTGTCCGTTTTCATTGAACATGGTCTAAAATCATGTTTTAGGTGAGTTACCAGCCCAAAACGATGACTGCCCTACAAGAGAGAGGACATGACAGAGTATGTGTCTTTCACATCTTTGAAAATACGTTTTAAACAGGTTACAATGAACATTGTATGAAATCAAATTTTTTCGATTGCACAATTCAACCAGCAGATTAGTTGTAACGGCCAATTTGTGGAGACAACAGATTTGAATGAATGTGGTCAAAAACACAGGTTTTAGGGATTTGCAACAAAAAAACATGGTACAGCACCTGAAGAAGAGAAGAGGAGTCACTATTTGTGTTCGATGAGTGAAAATGAATGTGTTGTCCGTTTTCATTGAACATGGTCTAAAATCATGTTTTAGGTGAGTTTACCAGCCCAAAACGATGACTGCCCTACAAGAGAGAGGACATGACAGATTATGTGTCTTTCACATCTTTGAAAATACGTTTTAAACAGGTTACAATGAACATTGTATGAAATCAAATTTTTTCGATTGCACAATTCAACCAGCAGATTAGTTGTAACGGCCAATGTGTGGAGACAACAGATTTGAATGAATGTGGTCAAAAACACAGGTTTTAGGGATTTGCAACAAAAAACATGTACAGCACCTGAAGAAGAGAACAGGAGTCACTATTTGTGTTCGATGATTGAAAATGAATGTGTTGTCCGTTTTCATTGAACATGGTCTAAAATCATGTTTTAGGTGAGTTACCAGCCCAAAACGATGACTGCCCTACAAGAGAGAGGACATGACAGAGTATGTGTCTTTCACATCTTTGAAAATACGTTTTAAACAGGTTACAATGAACATTGTATAAAATCAAATTTTTTCGATTGCACAATTCAACCAGCAGATTAGTTGTAACGGCCAATGTGTGGAGACAACAGATTTGAATTAATGTGGTCAAAAACACAGGTTTTAGGGATTTGCAACAAAAAACATGTACAGCACCTGAAGAAGAGAACAGAGTCACTATTTGTGTTCGATGAGTGAAAATGAATGTGTTGTCCGTTTTCATTGAACATGGTCTAAAATCATGTTTTAGGTGAGTTACCAGCCCAAAACGATGACTGCCCTACAAGAGAGAGGACATGACAGAGTATGTGTCTTTCACATCTTTGAAAATACGTTTTAAACAGGCTACAATGAACATTGTATAAAAATCACATTTTTTCGATTGCACAATTCAACCAGCAGATTAGTTGTAACTTGGCCAATGTGTGGAGACAACAGATTTGAATTAATGTGGTCAAAAACACAGGTTTTAGGGATTTGCAACAAAAAACATGTACAGCACCTGAAGAAGAGAACAGGAGTCACTATTTGTGTTCGATGAGTGAAAATGAATGTGTTGTCCATTTTCATTGAACATGGTCTAAAATCATGTTTTAGGTGAGTTTACCAGCCCAAAACGATGACTGCCCTACAAGAGAGAGGACATGTCAGATTATGTGTCTTTCACATCTTTGAAAATACGTTTTAAACAGGTTACAATAAACATTGTATAAAAATCAAATTTTTTCGATTGCACAATTCAACCAGCAGATTAGTTGTAACGGCCAATGTGTGGAGACAACAGATTTGAATGAATGTGGTCAAAAACACAGGTTTTAGGGATTTGCAACAAAAAACATGTACAGTACCTGAAGAAGAGAACAGGAGTCACTATTTGTGTTCGATGAGTGAAAATGAATGTGTTGTCCGTTTTCATTGAACATGGTCTAAAATCATGTTTTAGGTGAGTTTACCAGCCCAAAACGATGACTGCCCTACAAGAGAGAGGACATGACAGATTATGTGTCTTTCACATCTTTGAAAATACGTTTTAAAACAGGTTACAATAAACATTGTATAAAATCAAATTTTTTCGATTGCACAATTCAACCAGCAGATTAGTTGTAACGGCCAATGTGTGGAGACAACAGATTTGAATGAATGTGGTCAAAAACACAGGTTTTAGGGATTTGCAACAAAAAAACATGTACAGCACCTGAAGAAGAGAACAGGAGTCACTATTTGTGTTCGATGAGTGAAAATGAATGTGTTGTCCGTTTTCATTGAACATGGTCTAAAATCATGTTTTAGGTGAGTTACCAGCCCAAAACGATGACTGCCCTACAAGAGAGAGGACATGACAGAGTATGTGTCTTTCACATCTTTGAAAATACGTTTTAAACAGGTTACAATAAGCAATGTATAAAATCACATTTTTTCGATTGCACAATTCATCCAGCAGATTAGTTGTAACGGCCCATGTGTGGAGACAACAGATTTGAATGAATGTGGTCAAAAACACAGGTTTTAGGGATTTGCAACAAAAAACATGTACATCACCTGAAGAAGAGAACAGGAGTCACTATTTGTGTTCGATGAGTGAAAATGAATGTGTTGTCCGTTTTCATTGAACATGGTCTAAAATCATGTTTTAGGTGAGTTTTACCAGCCCAAAACGATGACTGCCCTACAAGAGAGAGGGACATGACAGAGTATGTGTCTTTCACATCTTTGAAAATACGTTTTAAACAGGTTACAATGAAACATTGTATAAAATCAAATTTTTTCGATTGCACAATTCAACCAGCAGATTAGTTGTAACGGCCAATGTGTGGAGACAACAGATTTGAATTAATGTGGTCAAAAACACAGGTTTTAGGGATTTGCAACAAAAAACATGTACATCACCTGAAGAAGAGAACAGGAGTCACTATTTGTGTTCGATGAGTGAAAATGAATGTGTTGTCCGTTTTCATTGAACATGGTCTAAAATCATGTTTTAGGTGAGTTACCAGCCCAAAACGATGACTGCCCTACAAGAGAGAGGACATGACAGAGTATGTGTCTTTCACATCTTTGAAAATACGTTTTAAACAGGTTACAATGAACATTGTATGAAATCAAATTTTTTCGATTGCACAATTCAACCAGCAGATTAGTTGTAACGGCCAATGTGTGGAGACAACAGATTTGAATGAATGTGGTCAAAAACACAGGTTTTAGGGATTTGCAACAAAAAACTGGTACAGCAGCTGAAGAAGAGAACAGGAGTCACTATTTGTGTTCGATGAGTGAAAATGAATGTGTTGTCCGTTTTCATTGAACATGGTCTAAAATCATGTTTTAGGTGAGTTTACCAGCCCAAAACGATGACTGCCCTACAAGAGAGAGGACATGACAGAGTATGTGTCTTTCACATCTTTGAAAATACGTTTTAAACAGGTTACAATGAACATTGTATAAAATCACATTTTTTCGATTGCACAATTCAACCAGCAGATTAGTTGTAACTGCCAATGTGTGGAGACAACAGATTTGAATGAATGTGGTCAAAAACACAGGTTTTAGGGATTTGCAACAAAAAACATGTACAGCACCTGAAGAAGAGAACAGGAGTCACTATTTGTGTTCGATGATTGAAAATGAATGTGTTGTCCATTTTCATTGAACATGGTCTAAAATCATGTTTTAGGTGAGTTACCAGCCCAAAACGATGACTGCCCTACAAGAGAGAGGACATGACAGATTATGTGTCTTTCACATCTTTGAAAATACGTTTTAAACAGGTTACAATAAACAATGTATAAAATCACATTTTTTCGATTGCACAATTCAACCAGCAGATTAGTTGTAACTGCCAATGTGTGGAGACAACAGATTTGAATGAATGTGGTCAAAAAAACAGGTTTTAGGGATTTGCAACAAAAAACATGTACATCACCTGAAGAAGAGAACAGGAGTCACTATTTGTGTTCGATGAGTGAAAATGAATGTGTTGTCCGTTTTCATTGAACATGGTCTAAAATCATGTTTTAGGTGAGTTACCAGCCCAAAACGATGACTGCCCTACAAGAGAGAGGACATGACAGAGTATGTGTCTTTCACATCTTTGAAAATACGTTTTAAACAGGTTACAATGAACATTGTATAAAATCAAATTTTTTTCGATTGCACAATTCATCCAGCAGATTAGTTGTAACGGCCAATGTGTGGAGACAACAGATTTGAATTAATGTGGTCAAAAACACAGGTTTTAGGGATTTGCAACAAAAAACATGTACATCACCTGAAGAAGAGAACAGGAGTCACTATTTGTGTTCGATGAGTGAAAATGAATGTGTTGTCCGTTTTCATTGAACATGGTCTAAAATCATGTTTTAGGTGAGTTTACCAGCCCAAAACGATGACTGCCCTACAAGAGAGAGGACATGACAGAGTATGTGTCTTTCACATCTTTGAAAATACGTTTTAAACAGGTTACAATGAAACATTGTATAAAATCAAATTTTTTCGATTGCACAATTCAACCAGCAGATTAGTTGTAACGGCCAATGTGTGGAGACAACAGATTTGAATGAATGTGGTCAAAAACACAGGTTTTAGGGATTTGCAACAAAAAACATGTACATCACCTGAAGAAGAGAACAGGAGTCACTATTTGTGTTCGATGAGTGAAAATGAATGTGTTGTCCGTTTTCATTGAACATGGTCTAAAATCATGTTTTAGGTGAGTTACCAGCCCAAAACGATGACTGCCCTACAAGAGAGAGGACATGACAGAGTATGTGTCTTTCACATCTTTGAAAATACGTTTTAAACAGGTTACAATGAACATTGTATGAAATCAAATGTTTTCGATTGCAGAATTCAACCAGCAGATTAGTTGTAACGGCCAATGTGTGGAGACAACAAATTTGAATGAATGTGGTCAAAAACACAGGTTTTAGGGATTTGCAACAAAAAACTGGTACAGCAGCTGAAGAAGAGAAGAGGAGTCACTATTTGTGTTCGATGAGTGAAAATGAATGTGTTGTCCATTTTCATTGAACATGGTCTAAAATCATGTTTTAGGTGAGTTTACCAGCCCAAAACGATGACTGCCCTACAAGAGAGAGGACATGACAGAGTATGTGTCTTTCACATCTTTGAAAATACGTTTTAAACAGGTTACAATGAACATTGTATGAAATCAAATTTTTTCGATTGCACAATTCAACCAGCAGATTAGTTGTAACGGCCAATGTGTGGAGACAACAGATTTGAATGAATGTGGTCAAAAACACAGGTTTTAGGGATTTGCAACAAAAAACATGTACATCACCTGAAGAAGAGAACAGGAGTCACTATTTGTGTTCGATGAGTGAAAATGAATGTGTTGTCCGTTTTCATTGAACATGGTCTAAAATCATGTTTTAGGTGAGTTTACCAGCCCAAAACGATGACTGCCCTACAAGAGAGAGGACATGTCAGATTATGTGTCTTTCACATCTTTGAAAATACGTTTTAAACAGGTTACAATAAACATTGTATAAAATCAAATTTTTTCGATTGCACAATTCAACCAGCAGATTAGTTGTAACGGCCAATGTGTGGAGACAACAGATTTGAATTAATGTGGTCAAAAACACAGGTTTTAGGGATTTGCAACAAAAAACATGTACAGCACCTGAAGAAGAGAACAGGAGTCACTATTTGTGTTCGATGAGTGAAAATGAATGTGTTGTCCATTTTCATTGAACATGGTCTAAAATCATGTTTTAGGTGAGTTTACCAGCCCAAAACGATGACTGCCCTACAAGAGAGAGGACATGACAGATTATGTGTCTTTCACATCTTTGAAAATACGTTTTAAACAGGTTACAATGAACATTGTATAAAATCAAATTTTTTCGATTGCACAATTCAACCAGCAGATTAGTTGTAACTGCCAATGTGTGGAGACAACAGATTTGAATGAATGTGGTCAAAAACACAGGTTTTAGGATTTGCAACAAAAAAACATGTACAGGACCTGAAGAAGAGAACAGGAGTCACTATTTGTGTTCGATGAGTGAAAATGAATGTGTTGTCCGTTTTCATTGAACATGGTCTAAAATCATGTTTTGGGTGAGTTTACCAGCCCAAAACGATGACTGCCCTACAAGAGAGAGGACATGACAGAGTATGTGTCTTTCACATCTTTGAAAATACGTTTTAAACAGGTTACAATGAACATTGTATGAAATCAAATTTTTTCGATTGCACAATTCAACCAGCAGATTAGTTGTAACGGCCAATGTGTGGAGACAACAGATTTGAATTAATGTGGTCAAAAACACAGGTTTTAGGGATTTGCAACAAAAAACATGTACAGCACCTGAAGAAGAGAACAAGAGTCACTATTTGTGTTCGATGAGTGAAAATGAATGTGTTGTCCGTTTTCATTGAACATGGTCTAAAATCATGTTTTAGGTGAGTTACCAGCCCAAAACGAGGACTGCCCTACAAGAGAGAGGACATGACAGAGTATGTGTCTTTCACATCTTTGAAAATACGTTTTAAACAGGTTACAATGAACATTGTATGAAATCAAATTTTTTCGATTGCACAATTCAACCAGCAGATTAGTTGTAACGGCCCATGTGTGGAGACAACAGATTTGAATGAATGTGGTCAAAAACACAGGTTTTAGGGATTTGCAACAAAAAAACATGTACATCACCTGAAGAAGAGAACAGGAGTCACTATTTGTGTTCGATGAGTGAAAATGAATGTGTTGTCCGTTTTCATTGAACATGGTCTAAAATCATGTTTTAGGTGAGTTACCAGCCCAAAACGATGACTGCCCTACAAGAGAGAGGACATGACAGAGTATGTGTCTTTCACATCTTTGAAAATACGTTTTAAACAGGTTACAATGAACATTGTATAAAATCAAATTTTTTCGATTGCACAATTCAACCAGCAGATTAGTTGTAACGGCCAATGTGTGGAGACAACAGATTTGAATTAATGTGGTCAAAAACACAGGTTTTAGGATTTGCAACAAAAAACATGTACATCACCTGAAGAAGAGAACAAGAGTCACTATTTGTGTTCGATGAGTGAAAATGAATGTGTTGTCCGTTTTCATTGAACATGGTCTAAAATCATGTTTTAGGTGAGTTACCAGCCCAAAACGATGACTGCCCTACAAGAGAGAGGACATGACAGAGTATGTGTCTTTCACATCTTTGAAAATACGTTTTAAACAGGTTACAATGAACATTGTATAAAATCAAATTTTTTCGATTGCACAATTCAACCAGCAGATTAGTTGTAACGGCCAATTTGTGGAGACAACAGATTTGAATTAATGTGGTCAAAAACACAGGTTTTAGGGATTTGCAACAAAAAACTGGTACAGCAGCTGAAGAAGAGAAGAGGAGTCACTATTTGTGTTCGATGAGTGAAAATGAATGTGTTGTCCATTTTCATTGAACATGGTCTAAAATCATGTTTTAGGTGAGTTTACCAGCCCAAAACGATGACTGCCCTACAAGAGAGAGGACATGACAGATTATGTGTCTTTCACATCTTTGAAAATACGTTTTAAACAGGTTACAATAAACAATGTATAAAATCACATTTTTTCGATTGCACAATTCAACCAGCAGATTAGTTGTAACTGCCAATGTGTGGAGACAACAGATTTGAATGAATGTGGTCAAAAAAACAGGTTTTAGGGATTTGCAACAAAAAACATGTACAGGACCTGAAGAAGAGAACAGGAGTCACTATTTGTGTTCGATGATTGAAAATGAATGTGTTGTCCGTTTTCATTGAACATGGTCTAAAATCATGTTTTAGGTGAGTTACCAGCCCAAAACGAGGACTGCCCTACAAGAGAGAGGACATGACAGATTATGTGTCTTTCACATCTTTGAAAATACGTTTTAAACAGGTTACAATAAACAATGTATAAAATCACATTTTTTCGATTGCACAATTCAACCAGCAGATTAGTTGTAACTGCCAATGTGTGGAGACAACAGATTTGAATGAATGTGGTCAAAAAAACAGGTTTTAGGGATTTGCAACAAAAAACATGTACAGGACCTGAAGAAGAGAACAGGAGTCACTATTTGTGTTCGATGATTGAAAATGAATGTGTTGTCCGTTTTCATTGAACATGGTCTAAAATCATGTTTTAGGTGAGTTTACCAGCCCAAAACGATGACTGCCCTACAAGAGAGAGGACATGACAGAGTATGTGTCTTTCACATCTTTGAAAATACGTTTTAAACAGGTTACAATAAACATTGTATAAAATCAAATTTTTTCGATTGCACAATTCAACCAGCAGATTAGTTGTAACGGCCAATGTGTGGAGACAACAGATTTGAATTAATGTGGTCAAAAACACAGGTTTTGGGGATTTGCAACAAAAAACATGTACAGCACCTGAAGAAGAGAACAGGAGTCACTATTTGTGTTCGATGAGTGAAAATGAATGTGTTGTCCGTTTTCATTGAACATGGTCTAAAATCATGTTTTAGGTGAGTTTACCAGCCCAAAACGATGACTGCCCTACAAGAGAGAGGACATGACAGATTATGTGTCTTTCACATCTTTGAAAATACGTTTTAAACAGGTTACAATAAACAATGTGTAAAATCACATTTTTTCGATTGCACAATTCAACCAGCAGATTAGTTGTAACGGCCAATGTGTGGAGACAACAGATTTGAATTAATGTGGTCAAAAACACAGGTTTTAGGGATTTGCAACAAAAAAACATGTACAGCACCTGAAGAAGAGAACAGGAGTCACTATTTGTGTTCGATGAGTGAAAATGAATGTGTTGTCCGTTTTCATTGAACATGGTCTAAAATCATGTTTTAGGTGAGTTTACCAGCCCAAAACGATGACTGCCCTACAAGAGAGAGGACATGACAGAGTATGTGTCTTTCACATCTTTGAAAATACGTTTTAAACAGGTTACAATGAACATTGTATGAAATCAAATTTTTTCGATTGCACAATTCATCCAGCAGATTAGTTGTAACGGCCCATGTGTGGAGACAACAGATTTGAATGAATGTGGTCAAAAACACAGGTTTTAGGGATTTGCAACAAAAAACATGTACAGGACCTGAAGAAGAGAACAGGAGTCACTATTTGTGTTCGATGATTGAAAATGAATGTGTTGTCCGTTTTCATTGAACATGGTCTAAAATCATGTTTTAGGTGAGTTACCAGCCCAAAACGAGGACTGCCCTACAAGAGAGAGGACATGACAGAGTATGTGTCTTTCACATCTTTGAAAATACGCTTAAACAGGTTACAATGAACATTGTATGAAATCAAATGTTTTCGATTGCACAATTCATCCAGCAGATTAGTTGTAACGGCCCATGTGTGGAGACAACAGATTTGAATGAATGTGGTCAAAAACACAGGTTTTAGGGATTTGCAACAAAAAACATGTACATCACCTGAAGAAGAGAACAGGAGTCACTATTTGTGTTCGATGAGTGAAAATGAATGTGTTGTCCGTTTTCATTGAACATGGTCTAAAATCATGTTTTAGGTGAGTTACCAGCCCAAAACGATGACTGCCCTACAAGAGAGAGGACATGACAGAGTATGTGTCTTTCACATCTTTGAAAATACGTTTTAAACAGGTTACAATGAAAATTGTATAAAATCAAATTTTTTCGATTGCACAATTCAACCAGCAGATTAGTTGTAACGGCCAATGTGTGGAGACAACAGATTTGAATTAATGTGGTCAAAAACACAGGTTTTAGGGATTTGCAACAAAAAACATGTACAGCACCTGAAGAAGAGAACAGGAGTCACTATTTGTGTTCGATGAGTGAAAATGAATGTGTTGTCCGTTTTCATTGAACATGGTCTAAAATCATGTTTTAGGTGAGTTACCATTCCAAAACGAGGACTGCCCTACAAGAGAGAGGACATGACAGAGTATGTGTCTTTCACATCTTTGAAAATACGTTTTAAACAGGTTACAATGAACATTGTATGAAATCAAATGTTTTCGATTGCAGAATTCAACCAGCAGATTAGTTGTAACGGCCAATGTGTGGAGACAACAAATTTGAATGAATGTGGTCAAAAACACAGGTTTTAGGGATTTGCAACAAAAAACTGGTACAGCAGCTGAAGAAGAGAAGAGGAGTCACTATTTGTGTTCGATGAGTGAAAATGAATGTGTTGTCCGTTTTCATTGAACATGGTCTAAAATCATGTTTTAGGTGAGTTACCAGCCCAAAACGAGGACTGCCCCACAAGAGAGAGGACATGACAGAGTATGTGTCTTTCACATCTTTGAAAATACGTTTTAAACAGGTTACAATGAACATTGTATGAAATCAAATGTTTTCGATTGCACAATTCAACCAGCAGATTAGTTGTAACGGCCCATGTGTGGAGACAACAGATTTGAATTAATGTGGTCAAAAACACAGGTTTTAGGGATTTGCAACAAAAAACATGTACATCACCTGAAGAAGAGAACAGGAGTCACTATTTGTGTTCGATGAGTGAAAATGAATGTGTTGTCCATTTTCATTGAACATGGTCTAAAATCATGTTTTAGGTGAGTTTACCAGCCCAAAACGATGACTGCCCTACAAGAGAGAGGACATGTCAGATTATGTGTCTTTCACATCTTTGAAAATACGTTTTAAACAGGTTACAATAAACATTGTATAAAATCAAAATTTTTCGATTGCACAATTCAACCAGCAGATTAGTTGTAACGGCCAATGTGTGGAGACAACAGATTTGAATTAATGTGGTCAAAAACACAGGTTTTAGGGATTTGCAACAAAAAACATGTACAGTACCTGAAGAAGAGAACAGGAGTCACTATTTGTGTTCGATGATTGAAAATGAATGTGTTGTCCGTTTTCATTGAACATGGTCTAAAATCATGTTTTGGGTGAGTTTACCAGCCCAAAACGATGACTGCCCTACAAGAGAGAGGACATGACAGAGTATGTGTCTTTCACATCTTTGAAAATACGTTTTAAACAGGTTACAATGAACATTGTATGAAATCAAATTTTTTCGATTGCACAATTCAACCAGCAGATTAGTTGTAACGGCCAATGTGTGGAGACAACAGATTTGAATTAATGTGGTCAAAAACACAGGTTTTAGGGATTTGCAACAAAAAACATGTACAGCACCTGAAGAAAAGAACAAGAGTCACTATTTGTGTTCGATGAGTGAAAATGAATGTGTTGTCCGTTTTCATTGAACATGGTCTAAAATCATGTTTTAGGTGAGTTACCAGCCCAAAACGAGGACTGCCCTACAAGAGAGAGGACATGACAGAGTATGTGTCTTTCACATCTTTGAAAATACGTTTTAAACAGGTTACAATGAACATTGTATGAAATCAAATGTTTTCGATTGCACAATTCATCCAGCAGATTAGTTGTAACGGCCCATGTGTGGAGACAACAGATTTGAATGAATGTGGTCAAAAACACAGGTTTTAGGGATTTGCAACAAAAAACATGTACATCACCTGAAGAAGAGAACAGGAGTCACTATTTGTGTTCGATGAGTGAAAATGAATGTGTTGTCCGTTTTCATTGAACATGGTCTAAAATCATGTTTTAGGTGAGTTACCAGCCCAAAACGATGACTGCCCTACAAGAGAGAGGACATGACAGAGTATGTGTCTTTCACATCTTTGAAAATACGTTTTAAACAGGTTACAATGAAAATTGTATAAAATCAAATTTTTCGATTGCACAATTCAACCAGCAGATTAGTTGTAACGGCCAATGTGTGGAGACAACAGATTTGAATTAATGTGGTCAAAAACACAGGTTTTAGGGGATTTGCAACAAAAACATGTACAGCACCTGAAGAAGAGAACAAGAGTCATTATTTGTGTTCGATGAGTGAAAATGAATGTGTTGTCCGTTTTCATTGAACATGGTCTAAAATCATGTTTTAGGTGAGTTACCAGCCCAAAACGATGACTGCCCCTACAAGAGAGAGGACATGACAGAGTATGTGTCTTTTCACATCTTTGAAAATACGTTTTAAACAGGTTACAATGAACATTGTATAAAATCAAATTTTTTCGATTGCACAATTCAACCAGCAGATTAGTTGTAACGGCCAATTTGTGGAGACAACAGATTTGAATTAATGTGGTCAAAAACACAGGTTTTAGGGATTTGCAACAAAAAACTGGTACAGCAGCTGAAGAAGAGAAGAGGAGTCACTATTTGTGTTCGATGAGTGAAAATGAATGTGTTGTCCATTTCATTGAACATGGTCTAAAAATCATGTTTTAGGTGAGTTTACCAGCCCAAAACGATGACTGCCCTACAAGAGAGAGGACATGACAGATTATGTGTCTTTCACATCTTTGAAAATACGTTTAAACAGGTTACAATAAACAATGTATAAAATCACATTTTTTTCGATTGCACAATTCAACCAGCAGATTAGTTGTAACTGCCAATGTGTGGAGACAACAGATTTGAATGAATGTGGTCAAAAAACAGGTTTTAGGGATTTGCAACAAAAAACTGTACAGGACCTGAAGAAGAGAACAGGAGTCACTATTTGTGTTCGATGATTGAAAATGAATGTGTTGTCCGTTTTCATTGAACATGGTCTAAAATCATGTTTTAGGTGAGTTACCAGCCCAAAACGAGGACTGCCCTACAAGAGAGAGGACATGACAGATTATGTGTCTTTCACATCTTTGAAAAATACGTTTTAAACAGGTTACAATAAACAATGTATAAAATCACATTTTTTCGATTGCACAATTCAACCAGCAGATTAGTTGTAACTGCCAATGTGGAGACAACAGATTTGAATGAATGTGGTCAAAAAAACAGGTTTTAGGGATTTGCAACAAAAAAACATGTACAGGACCTGAAGAAGAGAACAGGAGTCACTATTTGTGTTCGATGATTGAAAATGAATGTGTTGTCCGTTTTCATTGAACATGGTCTAAAATCATGTTTTAGGTGAGTTACCAGCCCAAAACGAGGACTGCCCTACAAGAGAGAGGGACATGACAGAGTATGTGTCTTTCACATCTTTGAAAATACGTTTTTAAACAGGTTACAATAAACATTGTATAAAATCAAATTTTTTCGATTGCACAATTCAACCAGCAGATTAGTTGTAGCGGCCAATGTGTGGAGACAACAGATTTGAATTAATGTGGTCAAAAACACAGGTTTTAGGGATTTGCAACAAAAAACATGTACAGCACCTGAAGAAGAGAACAGGAGTCACTATTTGTGTTCGATGAGTGAAAATGAATGTGTTGTCCGTTTTCATTGAACATGGTCTAAAATCATGTTTTAGGTGAGTTTACCAGCCCAAAACGATGACTGCCCTACAAGAGAGAGGACATGACAGATTATGTGTCTTTCACATCTTTGAAAATACGTTTTAAACAGGTTACAATAAACAATGTGTAAAATCACATTTTTTCGATTGCACAATTCAACCAGCAGATTAGTTGTAACGGCCAATGTGTGGAGACAACAGATTTGAATTAATGTGGTCAAAAACACAGGTTTTAGGGATTTGCAACAAAAAACATGTACAGCACCTGAAGAAGAGAACAGGAGTCACTATTTGTGTTCGATGAGTGAAAATGAATGTGTTGTCCGTTTTCATTGAACATGGTCTAAAATCATGTTTTAGGTGAGTTTACCAGCCCAAAACGATGACTGCCCTACAAGAGAGAGGACATGACAGAGTATGTCTTTCACATCTTTGAAAATACGTTTTAAACAGGTTACAATGAACATTGTATGAAATCAAATTTTTTCGATTGCACAATTCAACCAGCAGATTAGTTGTAACGGCCCATGTGTGGAGACAACAGATTTGAATTAATGTGGTCAAAAACACAGGTTTTAGGGATTTGCAACAAAAAACATGTACAGCACCTGAAGAAAAGAACAAGAGTCACTATTTGTGTTCGATGAGTGAAAATGAATGTGTTGTCGTTTTCATTGAACATGGTCTAAAATCATGTTTTAGGTGAGTTACCAGCCCAAAACGAGGACTGCCCTACAAGAGAGGACATGACAGAGTATGTGTCTTTCACATCTTTGAAAAATACGTTTTAAACAGGTTACAATGAACATTGTATGAAATCAAATGTTTTCGATTGCACAATTCATCCAGCAGATTAGTTGTAACGGCCCATGTGTGGAGACAACAGATTTGAATGAATGTGGTCAAAAACACAGGTTTTAGGGATTTGCAACAAAAAACATGTACATCACCTGAAGAAGAGAACAGGAGTCACTATTTGTGTTCGATGAGTGAAAATGAATGTGTTGTCCGTTTTCATTGAACATGGTCTGAAATCATGTTTTAGGTGAGTTACCAGCCCAAAACGAGGACTGCCCCACAAGAGAGAGGACATGACAGAGTATGTGTCTTTCACATCTTTGAAAATACGTTTTAAACAGGTTACAATGAACATTGTATGAAATCAAATGTTTTCGATTGCACAATTCAACCAGCAGATTAGTTGTAACGGCCCATGTGTGGAGACAACAGATTTGAATTAATGTGGTCAAAAACACAGGTTTTAGGGATTTGCAACAAAAAACATGTACATCACCTGAAGAAGAGAACAGGAGTCACTATTTGTGTTCGATGAGTGAAAATGAATGTGTTGTCCATTTTCATTGAACATGGTCTAAAATCATGTTTTAGGTGAGTTTACCAGCCCAAAACGATGACTGCCCTACAAGAGAGAGGACATGTCAGATTATGTGTCTTTCACATCTTTGAAAATACGTTTTAAACAGGTTACAATAAACATTGTATAAAATCAAATTTTTCGATTGCACAATTCAACCAGCAGATTAGTTGTAACAGCCAATGTGTGGAGACAACAGATTTGAATGAATGTGGTCAAAAACACAGGTTTTAGGGATTTGCAACAAAAAACATGTACAGCACCTGAAGAAGAGAACAGGAGTCACTATTTGTGTTCGATGAGTGAAAATGAATGTGTTGTCCGTTTTCATTGAACATGGTCTAAAATCATGTTTTAGGTGAGTTACCAGCCCAAAACGAGGACTGCCCCACAAGAGAGAGGACATGACAGAGTATGTGTCTTTCACATCTTTGAAAATACGTTTTAAACAGGTTACAATGAACATTGTATGAAATCAAATGTTTTCGATTGCACAATTCAACCAGCAGATTAGTTGTACGCCAATGTGTGGAGACAACAGATTTGAATTAATGTGGTCAAAAACACAGGTTTTAGGGATTTGCAACAAAAAACATGTACAGCACCTGAAGAAAAGAACAAGAGTCACTATTTGTGTTCGATGAGTGAAAATGAATGTGTTGTCCGTTTCATTGAACATGGTCTAAAATCATGTTTTAGGTGAGTTACCAGCCCAAAACGAGGACTGCCCTACAAGAGAGAGGACATGACAGAGTATGTGTCTTTCACATCTTTGAAAATACGTTTTAAACAGGTTACAATGAACATTGTAGAAATCAAATGTTTTCGATTGCACAATTCAACCAGCAGATTAGTTGTAACGGCCCATGTGTGGAGACAACAGATTTGAATGAATGTGGTCAAAAACACAGGTTTTAGGGATTTATAACAAAAACATGTACATCACCTGAAGAAGAGAACAGGAGTCACTATTTGTGTTCGATGAGTGAAAATGAATGTGTTGTCCATTTTCATTGAACATGGTCTAAAATCATGTTTTAGGTGAGTTTACCAGCCCAAAACGATGACTGCCCTACAAGAGAGAGGACATGTCAGATTATGTGTCTTTCACATCTTTGAAAATACGTTTTAAACAGGTTACAATAAACATTGTATAAAATCAAATTTTTTCGATTGCACAATTCAACCAGCAGATTAGTTGTAACGGCCCATGTGTGGAGACAACAGATTTGAATTAATGTGGTCAAAAACACAGGTTTTAGGGATTTGCAACAAAAAACATGTACATCACCTGAAGAAGAGAACAGGAGTCACTATTTGTGTTCGATGAGTGAAAATGAATGTGTTGTCCATTTTCATTGAACATGGTCTAAAATCATGTTTTAGGTGAGTTACCAGCCCAAAACGAGGACTGCCCTACAAGAGAGAGACATGACAGAGTATGTGTCTTTCACATCTTTGAAAACGTTTTAAACAGGTTACAATGAACATTGTATGAAATCAAATGTTTTCGATTGCACAATTCATCCAGCAGATTAGTTGTAACGGCCCATGTGGAGACAACAGATTTGAATGAATGTGGTCAAAAACACAGGTTTTAGGGATTTGCAACAAAAAAACATGTACATCACCTGAAGAAGAGAACAGGAGTCACTATTTGTGTTCGATGAGTGAAAATGAATGTGTTGTCCGTTTCATTGAACATGGTCTAAAATCATGTTTTAGGTGAGTTACCAGCCCAAAACGATGACTGCCCTACAAGAGAGAGGACATGACAGAGTATGTGTCTTTCACATCTTTGAAAATACGTTTTAAACAGGTTACAATGAAAATTGTATAAAATCAAATTTTTCTGATTGCACAATTCAACCAGCAGATTAGTTGTAACGCCAATGTGTGGAGACAACAGATTTGAATTAATGTGGTCAAAAACACAGGTTTTAGGGATTTGCAACAAAAACATGTACAGCACCTGAAGAAGAGAACAAGAGTCACTATTTGTGTTCGATGAGTGAAAATGAATGTGTTGTCCGTTTCATTGAACATGGTCTAAAATCGTGTTTTAGGTGAGTTACCAGCCCAAAACGATGACTGCCCTACAAGAGAGAGGACATGTCAGATTGTGTCTTTCACATCTTTGAAAATACGTTTTAAACAGGTTACAATAAACATTGTATAAAATCAAATTTTTTCGATTGCACAATTCAACCAGCAGATTAGTTGTAACGGCCAATGTGTGGAGACAACAGATTTGAATTAATGTGGTCAAAAACACAGGTTTTAGGGATTTGCAACAAAAAACATGTACAGTACCTGAAGAAGAGAACAGGAGTCACTATTTGTGTTCGATGAGTGAAAATGAATGTGTTGTCCGTTTTCATTGAACATGGTCTAAAATCATGTTTTAGGTGAGTTACCAGCCCAAAACGAGGACTGCCCCCACAAGAGAGAGGACATGACAGAGTATGTGTCTTTCACATCTTTGAAAATACGTTTTAAACAGGTTACAATGAACATTGTAGAAATCAAATGTTTTCGATTGCACAATTCAACCAGCAGATTAGTTGTAACGCCCAATGTGTGAGACAACAGATTTGAATTAATGTGGTCAAAAACACAGGTTTTAGGGATTTGCAACAAAAAACATGTACAGCACCTGAAGAAAGAGAACAAGAGTCACTATTTGTGTTCGATGAGTGAAAATGAATGTGTTGTCCGTTTTCATTGAACATGGTCTAAAATCATGTTTTAGGTGAGTTACCAGCCCAAAACGAGGACTGCCCTACAAGAGAGAGGACATGACAGAGTATGTGTCTTTCACATCTTTGAAAATACGTTTTAAACAGGTTACAATGAACATTGTATGGAAATCAAATGTTTCGATTGCACAATTCATCCAGCAGATTAGTTGTAACGGCCCATGTGTGGAGACAACAGATTTGAATGAATGTGGTCAAAACACAGGTTTTAGGGATTTGCAACAAAAAACATGTACATCACCTGAAGAAGAGAACAGGAGTCACTATTTGTGTTCGATGAGTGAAAATGAATGTGTTGTCCATTTTCATTGAACATGGTCTAAAATCATGTTTTAGGTGAGTTTACCAGCCCAAAACGATGACTGCCCTACAAGAGAGAGTGACATGTCAGATTATGTGTCTTTCACATCTTTGAAAATACGTTTAAACAGGTTACAATAAACATTGTATAAAATCAAATTTTTTCGATTGCACAATTCAACCAGCAGATTAGTTGTAACGGCCCATGTGTGGAGACAACAGATTTGAATTAATGTGTCAAAAACACAGGTTTAGAGGATTTGCAACAAAAAACATGTACATCACCTGAAGAAGAGAACAGGAGTCACTATTTGTGTTCGATGAGTGAAAATGAATGTGTTGTCCATTTTCATTGAACATGGTCTAAAATCATGTTTAGGTGAGTTACCAGCCCAAAACGAGAGACTGCCCTACAAGAGAGGACATGACAGAGTATGTGTCTTTCACATCTTTGAAAATACGTTTTTAAACAGGTTACAATGAACATTGTCAATGAAATCAAATGTTTTCGATTGCACAATTCATCCAGCAGATTAGTTGTAACGGCCCTTGTGAGCAGGACAACAGATTTGAATGAATGGTCAAAAACACAGGGTTTTAGGATTTGTAACAAAAAAACATGTACATCACCTGAAGAAGAGAACAGGAGTCACTATTTGTGTTCGATGAGTGAAAATGAATGTGTTGTCCGCTTTTCATTGAACATGGCCAAAATCATGTTTTAGGTGAGTTACCAGCCCAAAACGACTGCCCCAAGAGAGAGGACACGATAGAGTATGTGTCTTTCACATCTTTGAAAATATCCTGTTAAACAGGACACCGAAACATTGTAAAATCAAAGTTTTCGAATGCAAAGCAATTCAACCGGCAGATTAGGTGTAACCCAATGTGTGGAGACAACAGATTTGAATTAATGTGGTAAAAACGCAGGTTTTAGGGATTTGCAAAAAAAACATGTACAGCACCTGAAGAAGAGAACAAGAGTCACTATTTGTGTTCTGATGAGTGAAAATGAATGAGTGTCCGTTTCATTGAATATGGTCTAAAAATCGTGTTTTAGGTGAGTAACAGCCCAAAACGATGACTGCCCTACAAGAGAGAGGACATGACAGAGTATGTGTCTTTCACATCTTTGAAAGATGCGTTTTAAACAGGTTATAATGAACATTGTATGAAATCAAATTTTTTTCGATTGCACAATAATCAACCAGCAGGATTAGTTGTAACGCCAATGTGTGGAGACAACTAGATTTGAATTAATGTGGTCAAAAACACGGGTTTTAGGGATTTGCAACAAAAACATGTACAGCACCTGAAGAAAGAGAACAGGAGTCACTATTTGTGTCTGAGGAGTGAAAATGAATGTGTTGTCCGTTTTTCCGGAACATGGTCTAAAATCATGTTTTAGGTGAGTTACCAGCCCAAAACGAGGACTGCCAAAGAGAGAGGACATGACAGAGATGTGTCTTTTACATCTGAAAAACGCTATAAACAGTTACAATGAACTTGTATGAAATCAAATGTTTTCGATTGCACAATTCAACCAGCAGATTAGCTGTAACGGGCCCATGTGTGGCGACAAACAGATTTGAATGAATGTGGTCAAAAACACAGGTTTTAGGGATTTGCAACAAAAAACATGAACATCACCTGAAGAAGAGAACAGAGTCACTATTTGTGTTCGGATGAGTGAAAATGAATGTGTTGTCCGTTTCATGAACATGGTCTAAAATCATGTCTTAGGTGAGTTTAACCAGCCCAAAACGAGGGCTGCCACAAAGAGAGGACATGAAGAGTATGTGTGCTTTCACATGTTGAAAACACGTTTTAAAACAGGTTACAATGAACATTGTATGAAATCAAACGCTTTCGATTGAAATTCCAACCAGCAGATTAGTTGTAACGGCCCATGTGTGGAGACAACAGATTGAATTGAAAAATACAACACAGGTTTTAGGGATTTGCAACAAAAAACATGTACATCACTGAAGAAGAGAACAGACACTATTTGTAGTTCTGATGAGTGAAAATGAATGTGTTGTCCGTTTTCACTGAACATGGTCCAAAATCAAGTTTTAGGTGAGTTTACCAGCCCAAAACGATGACTGCCCTACAAGAGAAGGACATGTCAGATTATGTGTCTTCGCATCTTTGAAAATACGTTTTAAACAGGTTACAATGAAACATTGTATAAAATCAAATGTTTTCGATTGCACAACCCAACCAGCAGATTAGTTGTAACGGCCAATGTGTGGAGACAACAGATTTGAATTAATGTGGTCAAAAAACACAGGTTTTAGGATTTGCAACAAAGAACATGTACAGCACCTGAAGAAGAGAACAGGAGTCTCTATTTGTGTTCGAGGAGTGAAAATGAATGTGTTGTCCGTTTTCACTGAAGGTTGAATCATGTTTTAGGTGATTACCAGCCCAAAACGAGGACTGCCCTACAAGAGAGAGAGGACATGATAGAGTATGTGTTTTCACATTGAAAATACGCTTTTAAACAGGTGTACAATGAACATTATATGAAATCAAATGTTTTCGATTGCACAATCCAACCAGTGCAGATTAGTTGTAACGGCTCTATGTGTGGAGACAATAGATTTGAATTAATGTGGTCAAAAAACACAGGTTTTAGGGATTTGCAACAAAAAAACAGGTACATCACCTGAAGAAGAGAACAGGAGTCACTATTTGTGTTCGAATGAGCGAGAAAGAATGTGTTGTCCATTTTCATTGAATATGGTCTAAAATCATGTTTTAGGTGAGATTTACCAGCCTAAAACGATGACTGCCCTACAAGAGAGAGGGACATGACAGAGTATGTGTCTTTCACATCTTTGAAAATACGTTTTAAACAGGTTACAATGAACATTGCATGAAAATCAAATGTTTTTGATTGCACTAATTCATCCAGCAGATTAGCTGTAGCCTATGTGTGGAACAGATTTGAATGAATGTGGTCAAAAAACCAGGTTTTAGGGATTTGCAACAAAAAAACATGTACAGCAAAGAGAACAGATCACTATTTGTGTTCTGATGAGGAAAAATGAATGTGTTCGCTTTCATTAGAACATGGTCTAAAATCATGTTTAGGTGAGTCCAGCCCAAAACGAGCGCCCTACAAGAGAGAGACATGACAGGTATGTGTCTTTCACATCTTTGAAAATACGTTTTAAACAGGTTACAATGAACATTGGTATGAAATCAAATGTTTTCGATTGCACAATCCAACCAGCAGATTAGTTTAACGCCCTGGAGACAACAGATTTGGAATTACTGTGGCCAAAAACACAGGTTTTAGGGATTTGCAAAAAAAAACATGTACATCACCTGAAGAAGAGAACAGAGCACTATTTGTGTTCGATGAGTGAAAATGAATGTGTTGTCTGTTTTCATTGAACATAGCCAAAATCATGTTTTAGGTGAGCTACACAGCCCAAAACGAGGACTGCCCTACAAGAGAGGGGACATGATAGAGTATGTGTCTTTCACATCTTTGAAAATATCGTTGTAAACAGGTTACAATAGAACTTGTAGAAATCAAATGCTTTTCGATTACAATTTAACCAGCAGATTAGTTGTAACGGCCCATGTGTGGAGACAACAGATTTGAATGAATGTTCAAAAACACAGGTTTGAGGATTTGCAACAAAAAATGGTAGCGAAGAAGAGAACAGAGTCACCATTTGTGGTTCGAAATGGCGAAAAAAGTTGTCGACTTTCACTGAACATGGTCTAAAATCATGTTTTAGGGAGTTACCAGCCCAAAACGATGACTGCCCTACAAGAGAGAGAGGACATGACAGAGTATGTGTCTTTCACATCTTTGAAAAATGCGTTTTAAAACAGGTTACAATGAAAACTGTAAGTAAAATCAAATTTTTTTCGATTGTAAAATCCAACCAGCAGATTAGTTGTAACGCCAATGTGTGGAGACAACAGATTTGAATTGATGTTGTCAAAAACACAGGTTTTGAGGATTTGCAAAAAACAAGTGTATGCACCTGAAGGAAGAGAACAAGAGTCACGATGAGTGAGAAATGAATGTGTTGTCCGTTTTCATTGAACATGGTTCAAATCGTGGTTTTGGGTGAGTTACGCCCAAAACGAAGGACTGCCCCACAAGAGAGAGGATGACAGAGTATGTGTCTTTCACATCTTGAAAATACTGTTTTTAAACAGGTTACAATGAACATTGTATAAAATCAAATTTTTCGATTGCACAACTCAACCAGCAGATTAGTTGTAACCCATAATTTTGGAGACAAAAGATTTGAAATGAATGTGGTCAAAAAAACAGGTTTTAGGATTTGCAACAAAAAAACATGTACAGGACCTGAAGAAGAGAACAGGAGTCACTATTTCCGTGTTCGATGGATTGAAAATGAATGTGTTGTCCGCTTTCATTGAACATGGACTAAAATCGTGTTTTAGGTGAGTTACCAGCCTCGAAACGAGGCTGCCCTAATACAAGAGAGAGGACATGACAGAGAATATGTGTCTTCCACATCTTTGAAAATATCGTTTTTAAACAGGCTACAAAACTGGATGAAATCAAATGTTTTCGATTGCACAATTCAACCAAAGCAGATTAGTTGTAACGGCCCATGTGTGGAGACAACAGATTTGGACTTAATGTGGTCAAAAACACAGGTTTTAGGGATTTGCAGCAAAAAAACATGTACACCACTGAAGAAGCAGAACAGGAGTCACTATTTGTGTTCGATGAGGAAATGAATGTGTTGTCCGCTTTTCATTGAACATGGTCTAAAATCACATGTTTTAGTGATACCGCCCAAACACACCCAAGAGGAGGCATGACAGAAAGTATGCGTTTTCACGTCTTGGAAAATATGGTTTAAACAGGTTATAATGGAAAGAATCAAATTTTTTCGATTGCACACAAACTCCAACCAGCAGATTATTGTATTACGCCAATTGTGTGGGAGACAACAGATTTGAATTAATGTGGTCAAAAACACAGGTTTTAGGGACTTGCAACAAAAAACATGTACAGCACCTAAGAAGAGAAGAAGAGTCACTATTTGAGTTCGAAGAGAAAATGAATGTGTTGTCCGTTTTCACTGAACATGGTCTAAAATCGCGTTTTAGCCGTGAGTTTACCAGCCCAAAACGATCACCGCCCTACAAGAGAGAGCACATGACAGAGTTGTCTTTCACATCTTTGAAAATAGCGTTAAACAGGTTACAATGAATATTGTATGAAAATCAAATTTTTCCGATTGCAAAATTCAACCAGCAAGATTATTGTAACGCCAATGTGTGGAGACAACAGATTTGAATTAATGTGGCCAAAAACACAGGTTTTAGGGATTTGCAACAAAAACACAAATACAGCACCTGAAGAAAAGAACAAGAGTCACTTATTTAAACATGAGTGATTGTTCCGGTTTCATTGAACATATGGTCTAAAAATCATCTTTTAGGTGATTACACAGCCCAAACGAGGACTGCCCTACAAGAGAGAGAGGACATGACAGAGTGCATGTGTCTTTTCACATCTTTGAAAATACGTTTTAAACAGGTTACAATGAACATTGGGGGAGAAACAGAATCGGAAGCACAATCATCCGTTGATTGTAACGGCCCAAGTGTGTGGAGACAACAGATTTGAAATGAATGTGGAACAAAAACACAGGCTTTTAGGGATTTGCAACAAAAAACATGTACATCACCTGAAGAAGAGAACAGAGTCACTATTTGTGTTCGGCGAGTGAAAATGAATGTGTTGTCCGTTGCCATTGAACATGCTGGTCTAAAAATCATGTTTTAGGTGAACACAGCCCAAAACGGTTCCCCACAAGAGAGAGGCACATGAGAATGCCTCGACTTGAAAAGAACAGGTTACAATGAACATTGAGGAAAATGTTTTCGATTGCACAATTCAACCAGCAGATTAGTTGTAACGGCTCATGTGTGGAGACAACAGATTTGAATGAATGTGGTCAAAAACACAGGTTTTAGGGATTTGCAACAAAAAACATGTACATCACCTGAACAAGAGAACAGGAGTCACTATTTGTGTTCTGGATGAGTGAAAATGAATGTGTTGTCCATTTTCATTGAACATGGTCTAAAATCATGTTTTAGGGGTGAGTTTACCAGCCCAAAACGATGACTGCCCTACAAGAGAGAGGACATGTCAGATTATGTGTATCTTTGAAAATATCGCTTTAAACAGGTTAACAAAATGACATTAAAATCAAATTTTTTCGATTGCACAATTCAACCAGCAGGATTAGTTGTAACGCCCTGTGTGGAGACAACAGATTTGAATTTAATGTGGTCAAAACACAGGTTTTAGGAATTTGCAACAAAAACAGACAGCACCTGAAGAAGAGAACAGGAGTCACTATTTGTGTTCGGCGAGTGAAAAAATGAATGTGTTGTCTTTATTGAACACGGTAAAATCCTGTTTTAGTGTGAGTTACCAGCCCAAAACGTCCAAGAGAGAGACATGATGAGTATGTGTCTTTCACATTTTGAAAATACGCTTTTAAACAGGATACAATGAACATTGTATGAAATCAAATGTTTTCGATGCAAATTAACCAGCAGATTAGTTGTAACGCCCCATGTGGAGACAACAGATTTGAATTCAATGTGGTCAAAAACACAGGCTTTATGGACGATTAACAAAAAACATGTACATCACCTGAAGAAGAGAACAGGAGCCACTATTTGTGTTCGATGAGTGAAAATGAATGTGTTGTCCATTTTCATTGAACATGGTCTAAAATCATGTTTTAGGTGAGCTTACCAGCCCAAAACGACGACTGCCCTACAAGAGAGAGAGGACATGACAGAGTATGTGTCTTTCTACATCTTTGAAAATATCGCTTTAAAACAGGTTACAATGAACATTATTGTATGAAATCAAATGTTTTCGATTGCACAATTCATCCAGCAGATTAGTTGTAACGCCCATGTGTGGAGACAACAGATTTGAATGAATGAGTCAAAAACACAGGTTTTAGGGACGTGCAACAAAAAAACATGTACAGCACCTGAAGAAGAGAAAGGACTGTTCGAGGAGTGAAAATGAATGTGTTGTCCGTTTTCATTGAACATGGTCTAAAAATCATGTTTTAGGTGAGTTACCAGCCCGAAACGAGGCTGCCCCACAAGAGAGACATGACAGAGTATGTGTCTCTTCACATTGGAAAATACGTTTTAAACAGGTTACAATGAACATTGTATGAAATCAAATGTTTTTCGATTGCACAATTCAAACCAGCAGATTAGTTGTAACGCCCATGTGTGGAGACAACAGATTTGATTAATGTGGTCAAAAACACAGGTTTTAGGGGCAACAAAAACATGAAACAGCACCTGAAGAAGAGAACAGGAGTCACTATTTGTGTTCGATGAGTGAAAATGAATGTGTTGTCCGTTTTCATTGAACATGGTCTAAAATCATGTTTTAAGGTGAGTTTACCAGCCCAAAACGATGATCCTACAAGAGAGAGGACATGACAGAGTATGTGTCTTTCAGCATCTTTGAAAATACGCTTTTAAACAGGTTACAATGAACATTGTATGAAATCAAATTTTTTTCGACAGCACAATTCAACCAGCAGATTAGTAGTACCGGCCAATGTGTGGAGACAACAGATTTGAATTAATGTGGTCAAAAACACAGGTTTTAGGGATTTGCAACAAAAACATGTACAGCACCTGAAGAAGAGAACAGGAGTCACTATTTGTGTTCGATGAGTGAAAATGAAATGTGTTGTCCGTTTTCATTGAACATGGATCTAAAATCATGCTTTAGGTGGCGTTACCAGCCCAAAACGAGGATCATCGCCCTACAAGAGAGAGGACATGACAGAGTATGTGTCTTTCACATCTTTGAAAAATACGTTTAAAACAGGTTACAATGAACATTGTATGAAAATCAAATGTTTTTCGATTGCACAATTCATCCAGCAGATTAGTTGTAACGCCTCAAGTGTGGAGACAACAGATTTGAATTGTGGTCAAAAACACAGGCTTTAGGGATTTGGCAAACAAAAAACATGTACATCACCTGAAAGAAGAGTAACAGGAGTCACTATTTGTGTCCGATGAGCGAAAAAATGAATGTGTTGTCCGTTTTCATTGAACATGGTCTAAAATCATGTTTTAGGTGAGTTACCAGCCGAAAAAAAAAAAAAAAAAAAGATGACTGCCCTACAAGAGAGAGGACATGACAGAGTATGTGTCTTTCACATCTTTGAAAATAGCTTTAAAACAGGTTAAAACGAACAGAGTAAAAAATCAATTTTTTCATTGCACAATTCAACCAGCAGATTAGTTGTAACGCCAATGTGAGACAACAGATTTGAATGGAAGGTGGTCAAAATCACAGGTTTTAGGGATTTGCAACAAAAAACATGTACAGCACCTGAAGAAGAGAACAGGAGTCACTATTTGTGTCTCGAGTGAGTGAAAATGAATGTTTTGTCTCGCTTTTCATTGAACATGGTCTAAAATCATGTTTTAAGTGAGTTACCAGCCAAAACGAGGACTGCCCCCAAGGTGAGAGTAGGTCATGACGGAGTATGTAAGTTTTTCAGCATCTTTGAAAAATACTGCTTTAAACAGGCTAGCACTGAAGACATTGATGAAAATCAAATGTTTTCCGATTGCACACTTCAACCAGCAGATTAGTTGTAACCCAAATGTGTGGAGACAACAGATTTGAATGAATGTGGTCAAAAACACAGGTTTTAGGGATTTGCAACAAAAAAACATGTACAGCACCTGGAAGAAGAGAACAGGAGTCACTATTTGATGTTCGATGAGGAAAATGAATGTGTTGTCCGTTTTTTGAACATGGTCTAAAATCATGTTTTAGGTGAGTTACCAGCCCAAAAACGAGAGACCGCCTCTACAAGAGAGAGCATGAGATAATGTGTCTTCACATCTTTGAAAATAGTTTTATTACAATGAACATTGTATAAAAATCACATCTTTTCCATTGCAAAATTCAACCAGCAGATTAGTTGTAACGGCCAAATGGAGACAACAGATTTGAATGAATGTAGTCAAAAAACAAAGGTTTTATGGATTTTCAACAAAAAACATGGTACAGCACCTGAAGAAGAGATCAGGAGTCACTATTTGAAAGTTCGGCGAGTAAAATGAATGTTTTGTCCGTTTTCATTGAATATGATCTAAAATCATGTTTTAGGTGAGTTAACACAAAAAAAACGAGGACTGCTCTACAAGTTAGAGGTCATGACTGAGTATGTGTCTTTCTAAGATCTTAAAAATACGCTTTTAAACAGGTTACAATGAACATTGGTACAAAATCATTTTTTTTCCATTGCACAATCCAACCAGCAGATTAGTTGGGTAACGGCCAATGTGGAGAGACAACAGATTTAGAATGAATATGGTCAAAAACATTATGTTTTAGGACGGTACCAACAAAAAAACATGTACAGCACCTGGAAGAAGAGAATAGAGTCACTATTTGTGTTCTCGATGAGGAAATGAATGTTTTTTCCGCTTTCATTGAACATGGTCTAAAATCATGTTATAGGTGAGTTACCAGCTTAAAACGAGGACTGCCCTTACAAGTTAGAGGTCATGACAGAGCATGTGTCTTTCACATCTTTGAAAACACGTTTAAACAGGTTACAATGAACATTGTATAAAAATCAAATTTTTTTCCCTTTGAACAATTCAACCAGCAGATTAGTTGTAACGGCCAATGTGTGGAGACAACAGATTTGAATGAATATAGTCAAAAACACAGGTTTTAGGTATTTTCAACAAAAAACATGTACAGCACCTGGAAGAAGAGAACAGGAGTCACTATTTGTGTTCGATGAATGAAAATGATGTTTTGTCCGTTCACTGAACATGATCTAAAATCATGTTATAGGTGAGTTACCAGCTAAAAACGAGGACTGCCCTACAAGTTAGAGGTCATGACAGAGTATGTGTCTTTCACATCTTTGAAAATACTGCTTAAAACAGGTTACAATGAACATTGTATAAAATCACATTTTTTTTCCATTGCACAATTCAACCAGCAGATTATTGTAACGGAGAAAACAGATTTGAATGAATGTAAATAAAAATACAGGTTTTTAAGGATTTGCAACAAAAAAACATGTACAGCACCTGAAGAAGAGAACAGGAGTTTACCAGCCAAAACGAGGACTGCCCTACAAGGGAGGTCATGACTGAGTATGTGTCTCTTCTACATCTTTGAAAAATACGTTTTAAACAGGTTACACAACATTGTATAAAATCAAATGTTTTCCAATTGCACAATTCAACCAGCAGATTGTAACGGCCAATGTGTGGAGACAAATAGATTTGGAAATGAAATGTAGTCAAAACACAGGTTTTAGGGATTTGGCAACAAAAAACATGTACAGCACTCCAAAGAAGAGAGATCAGGAGTTTACGGTGTTCAAGGAGTGAGTGTCGAATGTTTTGTCCGTTTTCATTGAACATGATCTAAAATCATGTTACAGAGAGTTACCAGCCAAAAAAACGAGGACTGCCCTACAAGTTAGAGGTCGTTTATTATAGACATGTGTCTTTCACATCTTTTGAAAATATCAGTTTAAACAGGTTACAATGAACATTGTATAAAATCACATTTTTTCCATTGCACAATTCAACCAGCAGATTAGTTGTAACGGCCAATGTGTGGAGAAAACAGATTTGAATGAATGTAGTCAAAAACACAGGTTTTAAGGATTTGCAACAAAAAACATGTACAGCACCTGAAGAAGAGAACAGGAGTTACCAGCCAAAAACGAGGACTGCCCTACAAGTTAGAGGTCATGACTGAGTATGTGTCTTTCACATCTTTGAAAATAATGCTTAAAACAGGTTACAATGAACATTGTATAAAATCAAATGTTTTCCATTGCACAATTCAACCAGCAGATTAGTTGTAACGGCCAATGTGTGGAGACAACAGATTTGAATGAATGTAGTCAAAAACACAGGTTTTAGGGATTTGCAACAAAAAAACATGTACAGCACCTGAAGAAGAGATCAGGAGTCACTATTTGTGCTCAATGAGTGAAATGAATGTTTTGTCCGCTTATTGAACATGCGATCTAAAATCATGTTTTAGGTGAGTTACCAGCCAAAAACGAGGACTGCCCTACAAGTGAGAGGTCATGACAGAGCATGTGTCTTTGCATCTTTTGAAAATAAGCAAACAGGTTACAATGAGGCTGTATAAAATCAAATGTTTTCCAATTGCACAATTCAACTAGCAGATTAGTTGTAACGCTCAATGTGTGGAGACAACAGATTTGAATGAATGTGGTCAAAAACACAGGTTTTAGGGATTTTCAATAAAAAAACATGTACAGCACCTGAAGAAGAGAACAGGAGTCACTATTTGTGTTCGATGAGTGAAAATGAATGTGTTGTCCGCTTTCATTGAACATGGTCTAAAATCATGTTATAGGTGAGTTACCAGCCAAAAACGAGGACTGCCCTACAAGTTAGAGGTCATGTGACAGAGTATGTGCTTTTCATGATCTTTGAAAATACGTTTAAAACAGGTTACAATGAACATTGTATAAAAATCAAATGTTTTCAATTGCACAATTCAACTAGCAGATTAGTTGTAACGGCCAATGTGTGGAGACAACAGATTTGAATGAATGTGGTCAAAAAACACAGGTTTTAGGATTTAAAACAAAAACCATGTACAGCAATTCGGAAGAAGAGAACAGGAGTCACTATTTGTGTCGATGAATGAAAATGAATGTGTTGTCCGTTTTCATTGAACATGGTCTAAAATCATGTTATAGGTGAGTTACCAACTAAAAACGAGGACTGGCCCACACAAGTTAGAGGCTTGACGAGTATGTGTCTTTCACATCTTTGAAAATACGTTTTAAACAGGTTACAATGAACATTGTATAAAAATCAAAATGTTTTTCAACTGTAATAATTCAACTAGCAGATTAGTTGTAACGGCCAATGTGTGGAGACAACAGATTTGAATGAATGTGGTCAAAAACAAAGGTTTTGTGGATTTGCAACAAAAAGCACAACAGCACTCAAGAAGAGAACAGAATCACTATTTGTGTTCGATGAGTGGAAATGAATGTTGTCCGTTTTCATTGAACATGATCTAAAATCATGTTATAGGTGAGTTACCAGCCAAAAACGAGGACTGCCTCTACAAGTTAGGAGGTCATGACAGAGTATGTGTCTTTCACATCTTTGAAAATATATAAAATAGGTTAAATGAACATTGTATAAAATCACATTTTTTCCATTGCACAATTCAACCAGCAGATTAGTTGTAACGGCCAATGTGTGGAGAAAACAGATTTGAATGAATGTAGTCAAAAACACAGGTTTTAAGGATTTGCAACAAAAAACATGTACAGCACCTGAAGAAGAGAACAGGAGTTACCAGCCAAAAACGAGGACTGCCCTACAAGTTAGAGGTCATGACTGAGTATGTGTCTTTCACATCTTTGAAAATACGTTTTAAACAGGTTACAATGAACATTGTATAAAATCAAATGTTTTCCATTGCACAATTCAACCAGCAGATTAGTTGTAACGGCCAATGTGTGGAGACAACAGATTTGAAATGAATGTAGTCAAAAACCACAGGTTTTAGGACGGCAATAAAAAACATGTACAGCACCTGAAGAAGAGATCAGGAGTCACTATTTGTGTTCGATGAGTGAAAATGAATGTTTTGTCCGTTTTCATTGAACATGATCTAAAATCATGTTTTAGGTGAGTTACCAGCCAAAAACGAGGACTGCCCTATGTAAGTGAGAGGTCATGACAGACAATGTGTCTTTCACACTTTTGAAAATACGCTGAAATTATAGTTATGCTGATACATTGTATAAAAATCAAATGTTTTCCATTGCACAATTCAACTAGCAGATTTAGTTGGGGAACTTACAATGTGTGGAGACAAACAGATTTGAATGAATGTGGTCAAAAAACAAAGGTTTTAGGTACTTGCAAACAAAAACATGAACAGCACCTGAAGAAGAGAACAGGAATCACTATTTAGAAACGATGAGTGAAAATGAATGTGTTGTCCGCTTTTCATTGAACATGATCTAAAATCATGTTATAGGTGAGTTACCAGCCAAAACGAGGACTGCTCCCATGCTGGGCATAGAGGTCATGACAGAGTATGTGTCTTTCACATCTTTGAAAATACGTTTTAAACAGGTTACAATGAATATTGTATAAAAATCACATTTTTTTCCATTGCACAATTCAACCAGCAGATTAGGTTGTAACGGCCAATGTGTGGAGAAACAGATTTGAATGAATGTAGTCAAAAAACACAGGTTTTAAGTGATTTGCAACAAAAAAACATGTACAGCACCTGAAGAAGAGAACAGGAGTTTTTTTTTTTTTACCAGCCAAAAACGAGGACTGCCCCATGCTAGAGGTCATGACTGAGTATGTGTCTTTCACATCTTTGAAAATACGTTTTAAACAGGTTACAATGAACATTGTATAAAAATCATTTTTTTTTCCATTGCACAATTCAACCAGCAGATTAGTTGTAACGACAATGTGTGGAGACAACAGATTTGAAGGAATATGGTCAAAAAACACAGGTTTTAGGGATTTGCAACAAAACATGTACAGCACCTGAAGAAGAGAACAGAGTCACTATTTGTGTTCGATGAGTGAAAATGAATGTTTTTTCCGTTTTCATTGAACATGGTCTAAAATCATGTTATAGGTAGAGTTACTCAGCCAAAAACTATAGGACTGCCCTACAAGTTAGAGGTCATGACAGAGTATGTGTCTTTCACATCTTTGAAAAATACGTTTTAAACAGGTTACAATGAACATTGTATAAAATCAAATTTTTTCCCTTTGAACAATTCAACCAGCAGATTAGTTGTAACGACAAATGTGGGTGGAGACAACAGATTTGAATGAATATAGTCAAAAACACAGGTTTTAGGGATTTTCAACAAAAAAACATGTACAGCACCTGAAGAAGAGAACAGGAGTCACTATTTGTGTTCGATGAATGAAAATGATGTTTTGTCCGTTACTGAACATGATCTAAAATCATGTTATAGGTGAGTTACCAGCCAAAAACGAGGACTGCCTCACAAGTTAGAGGTCATGACAGAGTATGTGTCTTTCACATCTTGAAAAATACGTTTTAAACAGGTTACAATGAATACTGTATAAAATCACATTTTTCCATTGCACAATTCAACCAGCAGATTAGTTGTAACGGCTAATGTGGAGAAAACAGATTTGAATGAATGGGAACAAAAACACAGGTTTTAAGGATTTGCAACAAAAAACATGTACAGCACCTGAAGAAGAGAACAGAGTTACCAGCTAAAAACGAGGACTGCCCTACAAGTTAGAGGTCACATCGAGTATGTCTTCCATCTTTGAAAATACGTTTTTAAACAGGTTACAATGAACATTGTATAAAAATCAAATGTTTTTCCATTGCACAATTCAACCAGCAGATTAGTTGTAATGGCTAAACAGTGTGGAGACAACAGATTGAATGAATGTAGTCAAAAACACAGGTTTTAGGGATTTGCAACAAAAAACATGTACAGCACCTGAAGAAGAGATCAGGAGTCACTATTTGTGTTCGATGAGTGAAAATGAATGTTTTGTCCGTTTTCATTGAACATGATCTAAAATCATGTTTTAGGTGAGTTACCAAGCCAAACGAGGGACTGCCCACAAGTGAGAGGTCGACAGAGTATGTGTCTTTCACATCTTTGAAAATACGTTTTAAACAGGTTACAATGATCATTGCATAAAATCAAATGTTTTCCATTGCACAATTCAACTAGCAGATTAGTTGTAACGGCCAACGTGGAGAGACAATAGATTTGAATGAATGTGGTCAAAAAACACAGGTTTTAGGGATTTAAAACAAAAACCATGTACAGCACTGAAGAAGAGAACAGGAGTCACTATTTGTGTCGATGAATGAAAATGAATGTGTTGTCCGTTTTCATTGAATAGATGGTCTAAAATCATGTTATAGGTGAGTTACCAACCAAAAACGAGGACTGCTCCTGCTGCTAGGGGAGGTCATGACAGAGTATGTGTCTTTCACATCTTTGAAAATACGTTAAAAACAGGTTACAATGAACATTGTGTATAAAAATCAAATGTTTTCAATTGCACAATTCAACTAGCAGATTAGTTGTACCCACAATGTGTGGAGACAACAGATTTGAATGAATGTGGTCAAAAAAACAAAGGTTTTAGGGATTTGCAACAAAAAACATGTACAGCACCTGAAGAAGAGAACAGGAATCACTATTTGTGTTCGATGAGTGAAATGAATGTGTTGTCCGTGCTCATTGAACATGATCTAAAATCATGTTATAGGTGAGTTACCAGCCAAAACGAGGACTGCCTTCATGCTAGAGGTCATGACAGAGTATGTGTCTTTCACATCTTTTGAAAATACGTTTTAAACAGGTTACAAATGGAACATTGTACAAAAATCACATTTTTTTTCCATTGCACAATTCAACCAGCAGATTAGTTGTAACGGCTAATGTGTGGAGAAAACAGATTTGAATGAATGTATCAAAAACACAGGTTTTAAGGATTTGCAACAAAAAAACATGTACAGCACCTGGAAGAAGAGAACAGGAGTTTTTTTTTTTTTTTTTTTTTTTTTTTTTACCAGCCAAAAACGAGGACTGCCTCTACAAGTTAGAGGTCATGACTGAGTATGTGTCTTTCACATCTTTGAAAATGCTTTTAAAATAAGCCATAATGAACATTGTATAAAATCAAATGTTTTCCAATTGCACAATTCAACCAGCAGATTAGTTGTAACGCATAATGTGTGGAGACAACAGATTTGAATGAATGTAGTCAAAAAACACAGGTTTTAGGGATTTGCAAATAAAAACATGTACAGCCACCTGGGAAGAAGAGATCAGGAGTCACTATTTGTGTTCGATGAGTGAAATGAATGTTTTGTCCGTTACTGAACATGATCTAAAATCATGTTTTAGGTGAGTTACCAGCCAAAAACGAGGGACTGCCCTACAAGTGAGAGGTCATGACAGAGCATGTGTCTTTCACATCTTTGAAAAATACGTTTTAAACAGGTTACAATGACATTTGTATAAAATCAAATGTTTTTCCCATTGCACAATTCAACTAGCAGATTAGTTGTAATTACAATGTGTGGAGACAATAGATTTGAATGTGAATGTGGTCAAAAACACAGGTTTTAGGAATTTTTAACAAAAAACATGTACAGCACCTGAAGAAGAGAACAGAGTCACTATTTGTTCGATGAGTGAAAATGAATGTTTGTCCGTTTTCATTGAACATGGTCTAAAATCATGTTATAGGTGAGTTACCAACTAAAAACGATAGGACTGCCCTAAAAGGTTAGAGGTCATGACAGAGTATGTGTTCACATCTTTGAAAATACGTTTTAAAACAGGTTACAATGAACATTGTATAAAAAAAAATGTTTTCAATTGCACAATTCAACTAGCAGATTAGTTGTAATTTGGCCAATGTGTGGAGACAACAGATTTGAATGAATGTGGTCAAAA